>NC_092732.1:30879177-30994972 GCF_047496885.1 Scyliorhinus torazame | reverse complement strand
GAGGGGGTGGGACGTGGCAGAGAGAGAGAAAAAGAGTCAATAGATATTTAACAGCATGGAAACAGGCCCTTTTGCCCAGCTTGTCCATGCCGCCCAGTTTCTATCACTGAGCTAGTCCCACTTGCCCGCATGTGGTCCATATCCCTCTATACCCACCCTGCCCATGTAACTGTCGCATAACTGTTTTTTAAAAGGACAAAATTGTACCCACCTCTACCACTGCCTCTGGCAGCTCGTTCCAGACGCTCACCACCCTCTGCGTGTGTGAGGAAATTTCCCCTCTGGTCTCTTTTGTATCTCTCCCCTCTCACCTTTAGCCTATGCCCTCTAGTTCCAGACTCCTCTACCTTTGGGAAAAGATGTTGACTGTCTACCTTATCGATGCCCCTCATTATTTTATAAACCTCTATAAGATCCCCCCCCCCCCCCCCCAAGCCTCCTACGCTCCAGGGAAAAAAGTCCCGGCCTATCCAGCCTCTCCTTATAACTCAGACCATCAAATGAAGTGAAATGAAAATCGTTTATTGTCACAAGTAGGCTTCAAATGAAGTTACTGTGAAAAGCCCCTAGTCGCCACATTCCGGCGCCTGTTCGGGGAGGCCGGTATGGGAATTGAACCCACGCTTCTGGCCTTGGTCTGCTTGACAAGCCAGCTATTTAGCCCACTGTGCTAAACCAGCCCCCTCCAAGTCCTGGTAGAATCCTCGTAAATCTCTTTCTCGCTCTTTCTAGTTTAACAATATCCTCTCTATAATAGGGTGACCAGAACTGAAGACAGTATTCCGCGTGTGGCCTCACCAATGTCCTTGTACAACTTCAACAAGACGTCCCAACTCCTGTGTTCGATATTCTGACCAATGAAACCTCGCATTGCTGAATGCCTCCTTCACCACCGTGTGCAGTGCGACTCCACCTTCAAGGAGCTATGGACCTGTACCCAGAGATCTCTCTGTTCTGTAACTCCCCAGCACCCTACCGTTAACTGAGTCGGTCCTGCCCTGATTCGATCGACCAAAATGCATCGCCTCACATTTATCCAAATTAAACTCCATCTGCCATTCATCGGCCCAATTGGTCAAGATCCTGTTGCAATCTTATATTACCTTCTTCACTATCCACTGTGCCACCAATCTTGGTGTCACCTGCAAACTTACTAACCATGCCTCCTAAATTCTCATCCAAATCATTAATATAAATCACAAATAACAGTGGACGCAGCCCCGATCCCTGAGGCACACCGCTGGTAACAGGCCTCCAGTTTGACAAACAACCCTCCACAACCACCCATTGGCTTCGGTCACCAAGCCAATTTTGTATCCAATTGGCTGCCTCACCCTGGATTCCGTGAGATCTAATCTTTTGCAACAACCTACCATGCGGTACCTTGTCAAAGGCCTTGCTAAAGTCCATGTAGACAACATTGACCGCACTGCCCTCATCTACCTTCTTGGTCACCCCCTCAAAAAATTCAAACAAATTGGTGAGACGTGACTTTCCCCTGACAAAGCCAGGCTGACTTTCCCTAATTAGCCCTTGCCTGTCTAAACGCCTGTCGATCCTGTCCCTCAGAATACCTTCTCACAACTTACCCACTACAGAAGTCAGGCTCACCGGTCAGTAGTTCCCGGGCTTATCCCTACAGCCCTTCTTAAAACAAGGGCACAACATTTGCTACCCTCCAATTTTCAGGCACCTCTCCTGTCGCTGTCGTTGATTTAAATATCTCAGCGAGGGGGCCGGCAATTTCCTCCCTAGCCTCCCACAACGTTCTGGGATACACTTCATCAGGTCCCGGGGATTTATCTATCTTGATGCGTTTTAATACCTCCAGCACCTCCTTCTCTGTGATATGTACACTCAAGACATCACTTTTTATTTCCCAATTTCCCTAACATTTGTTCCTTTCTCAACAGTAAATAATGACGGGAAATATTCATTTAGGACCTCTCCCATCCCTTGTGGATCTGCACATAGATGAGCTTGTTTATCCTCAACAGCCCCTACCCTCTCCCTAGTCACCTTTTTACCCTTTATGTATCTGTAAAAGATCTTTGGATTTTATAACATAGAACAGTACAGCACAGTACAGGCCCTTCGGCCCGCAATGTTGTGCCGACCATTTATCCTAACCGAAGATCAACCTAACCTACACCCCTTCAATTTACTGCTGTCCATGTGCCTGTCTAAGAGTCGCTTAAATGTCCCGAATGACTCCGACTCCACCACCTCTGCTGGCAGTGCATTCCACACACCCACCACTCTGTGTAAAGAACCTCTGACATCTCCCCTATACCTTCCTCCAATCACCTTAAAATTACGTCCCCTTGTGACAGCCATTTTCACCCTGGGGAAAAGTGTCTGGCTATCCACTCTATCCATGCCTCTCATCACCGTTTACACCTCTATCAAGTCACCTCGCTGCCTTCTTCCGCTCCAGTGAGAAAAGCCCTAGCTCCCTCAACCTTTCTTCATAAGACATGCCCTCCAGTCCAGGCAGCATCCTGGTAAATCTCCTCTGCACCCTCTCCAAAGCATCACATCGTTCCTTTAGTGAGGCGATCAGAACTGGACACAATATTCCAAGTGTGGTCTAACCAGGGTTTTATAAAGCTGCAGCAAAACCTCACGGTTCTTAACCTCAATCCCCCTGTTAATAAAAGCCAACACACCGTCCGCCTTCTCAACAACCCCATCAGCCTGGGTGGCAACTTTGAGGGATCAATGTACGTGGACCCCAAGATCCCTCTGTTCCTCCACACTTCCAGGTATCCTGCCTTTAACACTGTATTTAGCATTCAAATTCGACCTTCCACAATGAATCATTTCACATTTATGAAGGTTGAACTCCATCTGCCACTTCTCAGCCCAGCTCTGCATCCTGTCAATGTCCTGTTGTAACCCGCAACAACCCTCAACACTATCTACAACGCCACCAACCTTTGTGTCATCGGCAAACTTAGTAACCCACCCTTCTACTTCCTCATCCAAGTCATTTATGAAAACCACAAAGAGCAGAGGTCCCAGAACTGATCTGCCAAGACAATCTCATGCCCCCTTTAAGCCTCCACCTTCCATTTGGTGGCCTCAATATCCCAAGTTCCCTTCTTCTACCAGCCTTACCCTTCACTCTAAGAGGAATATGCTCACCTTGAACCCTAGTTAACACCTTTTTAGAAAGACTCCCACTTACCAACTGTCCCCACCCCAATCAACTTTTGAAAGTTCCCGCACAAGACCCTCGAAATAGGCCTTGCCCCAATTTAGAGAGAGAGAGAGAGAGAGAGAAAGAGAGGAGGGACGGGAGAGAGAGGGGGGAGAGAGAGAGGGGGAGGGACTGGGCAGAGAGAGGGGAGGGACAGGGTAGAGAGGGAGGGACGGGGTAGAGAGGGAGGGAGAGACGGGGTAGAGAGAGAGGGAGAGGGTAGAGAGAAAAGGTGGAAGGACATGGCAGAGAGGGAGTGACGGGGCACAGAGAGAAAGCAAGCAAGCGAGAGATGGAGCGAGGGACACTGGGCGAGAGATGGAATGAGAGACAGTGGGGGAGAAATGGAACGAGAGACACTGGGGGAGAGATGGAGCGAGAGGCACTGGGCGAGAGATGGGACGAGACACTGAGGGAGAGATGGAGCGAGAGACACTGGGGGAGAGATAGAGCGAGAGACAGTGGGAGAGAGATGGAGCGAGAGACACCGGGGGAGAGATGGAACGAGAGACAGTGGGGGATAGATGGAGCGAGAGACACTGGGGGAGAGATGGAATGAGAGACACTGGGCGAGAGATGGAATGAGAGACTGTGGGGGAGAAATGGAACGAGAAGCACTGGGGGAGAGATAGAGCGAGAGGCACTGGGCGAGAGATGGAACGAGACACTGAGGGAGAGATGGAGCGAGAGACACCGGGGGAGAGATGGAGCGAGAGACACTGGGGGAGAGATAGAGCAAGAGACACCGGGAGAGAGATGGAACGAGAGACACCGGGAGAGAGATGGAACGAGAGACACTGGGGGGAGAGATGGAACGAGAGAGACTGAGGGAGAGATGGGAGCTTGAGAGACTGGGGGAGAGATGGAGCGAGAGAGACTGGGGGAGAGATGGAGCGAGAGAGACTGGGGGAGAGATGGAGCGAGAGACAGTGGAAGAGAGATGGGGAGAGAGATGGAGCGAGAGACAGTGGAAGAGAGATGGGGAGAGAGATGGAGCGAGAGACAGTGGGGGAGAGATGGAGCGAGAGACAGTGGGGGAGAGATGGAGCGAGAGACAGTGGGGGAGAGATGGAGCGAGAGACAGTGGGGGAGAGATGGAGCGAGAGACAGTGGGGGAGAGATGGAGCGAGAGACAGTGGGGGAGAAATGGAACAAGAGACAGTGGGGGAAGAGATGGAACGAGAGACAGTGGGGGAGAGATGGAGCGAGAGACACCGGGAGAGAGATGGAACGAGAGACACTGGGGGGAGAGATGGAGTGAGAGACAGTGGGGGAGAGATGGAGCGAGAGACAGTGGGGGAGAGATGGAGCGAGAGACAGTGGGGGAGAGATGGAGCGAGAGACAGTGGGGGAGAGATGGAGCGAGAGACAGTGGGGGAGAGATGGAGCAAGAGACAGTGGGGGAGAAATGGAACAAGAGACAGTGGGGGAAGAGATGGAACGAGAGACAGTGGGGGAGAGATGGAGCGAGAGACAGTGGGGGAGAGATGGAGCGAGAGAGACTGGGAGAGAGATGGAGCGAGAGAGACTGGGAGAGAGATGGAGCGAGAGAGACTGGGAGAGAGATGGAGCGAGAGAGACTGGGAGAGAGATGGAGCGAGAGAGACTGGGAGAGAGATGGAGCGAGAAACACTGGGGCAGGTGGAGCAAGTGAAAGAGGGTGAGACAATGAGAGGAGTGTTAGTTGCGTGAGATCAGAACTGCAGGTGGACCCTCCGAGGAAAACGTTTTAATCTTATTTTAACAAATTCAAAAATAAAACTATTTCTGTACATTTGGAATCGAGGGGGCCAGGAGAATGCAAAGTGTCCCCCACACACCAACATTCCCTCAAAGCTGTGCTACAGGTGAACACGACAAAGTAACAGTGACAGAAAGATCTGGCCTTGGATCCAACTGGAGGTTCTGGGCTGCTTACCTGCAAACGTCACAAAACAACAGGGTCCGTGCCCGGGGTTTTGATCGAGGTGCTGGGCCATCTCATCTCCGTCACCCGTCTCCACAGCAAACGTGCAGGACGTGCAAACCAGGAGAATAGCACTGTGAACAAACAGAGATTACTCTGGATGGCGAAGGGTGTTGTCACTCTCCACAACTTATCATTCAACAGAAAGCAAATTAAACCACAGGAGTGCAGCTTGGGCTGGTCCCTCACGTCTCGATTCAGAAGGTTGTTGAGTACCCATTCCAGAGATTTGAACCCATAACCCAGACTCGCACTCCCAGTGTCAGTACGGAGGGAGTGCCGCACTGTCAGAGGGTCAGAACTGAGGGAGCGCCGCACTGTGGGAGGGTCAGTACTGAGGGAGTGCCGCACTGTCGGAGGTTCAGTACTGAGGGGAGTGCCGCACTGTCAGAGGGTCAGTACTGAGGGAGAGCCGCACTGTCAGAGGGTCAGTACTGAGGGAGAGCCGCACTGTCAGAAGGTCAGTACTGAGGGAGCTCCACACTGTGGGAGGGTCAGTACTGAGGGAGCTCCGCACTGTGGGAGGGTCAGTGCTGAGGGAGTGCCGCACTGTCAGAGGGTCAGTACTGAGGGAGCTCCGCACTGACGGAGGGTCAGTACTGAGGGAGCGCCGCACTGACGGAGGGTCAGTACTGAGGGAGCGCCGCACTGACGGAGGGGTCAGTACTGAGGGAGTGCTGCACTGACGGAGGGTCAGTACTGAGGGAGTGCCGGCCCTGTCGCTGGATCAGTACTGAGGGAGCGCCGCACTGTCAGAGGGTCAGTACTGAGGGAGCGCCGCACTGCCAGAGGGTCAGTACTGAGGGAGCGCCGCACTGTCAGAGGGTCAGTACTGAGGGAGCACCGCACTGTCAGAGGGTCAGTACTGAGGGAGCGCCGCACTGTCAGAGGGTCAGTACAGAGGGAGCGCCGCACTGCCAGAGGGTCAGTACTGAGGGGAGCGCCGCACTGTCAGAGGGTCAGTACTGAGGGAGCACCGCACTGTCAGAGGGTCAGTATTGAGGGAGCGCCGCACTGTCAGAGGGTCAGTACTGAGGGAGCACCGCACTGTCAGAGGGTCAGTATTGAGGGAGCGCCGCACTGTCAGAGGGTCAGTACTGAGGGAGCACCGCACTGTCAGAGGGTCAGTACTGAGGGAGCGCCGCACTGTCAGAGGGTCAGTATTGAGGAAGCGCCGCACTGTGGGAGGGTCAGTACAGAGGGAGCGCCGCACTGCCAGAGGGTCAGTACTGAGGGAGCGCCGCACTGTCAGAGGGTCAGTACTGAGGGAGCACCGCACTGTCAGAGGGTCAGTATTGAGGGAGCGCCGCACTGTCAGAGGGTCAGTACTGAGGGAGCACCGCACTGTCAGAGGGTCAGTATTGAGGGAGCGCCGCACTGTCAGAGGGTCAGTATTGAGGGAGCGCCGCACTGTCAGAGGGTCAGTATTGAGGAAGCGCCGCACTGTGGGAGGGTCAGTACTGAGGGAGCGCCGCACTGTCAGAGGGTCAGTACTGAGGGAGCGCCGCACTGTGGGAGGGTCAGTACTGAGAGAGCGCCGCACTGTGGGAGGGTCAGTACTGAGGGAGGGTCAGTACTGAGGGAGCTCCGCACTGTGGGAGGGTCAGTACTGAGGGAGTGCCGCACTGTCGGAGGGTCAGTACTGAGGGAGTGCCGCACTGTGGGAGGGTCAGTACTGAGGGAGCGCCGCACCGTGGGAGGGTCAGTACGGAGGGAGGGTCAGTACTGAGGGAGCGCCGCACTGAGGGAGTGTTACAATGCTGTCGGCGCCATCTTTTGGATTAAACACTAAATGGAGGCCCCCGCTTGCCCTCGGAGCCGGATGTAAAAGATCCCACGGCCGCTCCTGGGAGATGATTGAGGGTTGGGGGAGGGGGGAAAGGGAGAGAGAATCACCAATATTGATTCAATATCCGACATTGCTCAGAACAGATGATTTGGACCATTATCACATTGCTGTCTGTGACAGCTTGCTGTGAGCAAACTGGCTTCCGCATTTCCTACATTGCAACAGCGACCACACCTGGAAAGCAATAACACGTAGGTGATGCTCTTTGGGATGTGCCAAGAATGTGAAAGGCTCTTGGGAAATGCAAGTCCTTTCTCCCCCATCTGCGCCACCCCCTGCTTCACCCGTCAGGCTGTGCCCTTCACCCAAGGCGACCCGACGGCGGTAGTCTGCGGGTCGTCAAGCGTTCAACAGAGGCAAGAGCACGGGGACCTCTCCACGGAAGACCGTGGTTCTGCGGCGCAGGGCAACACCAGGGGAACGGCAAAAGGCGGTATAGTGTGAGCAGCAGGGGGGGGGGGGCGGGGGAAGAAAGAACCATCAGATGCTGAAACACGTGTGTTTGCCGCTTCTGATCACACCTAAACAATCAGGCCAGGGCAACCTGTTTCGGTTGCTTCTCAGGTGCATGGGCGGACAGGGAGAAAAATGTTCCTCAAACTGTCTCTCACACACACACGCACGCACATAAAACAAAGAAATGGTGGGTCTTGACTCGCGAAGCAGAAACTAATTACCTTTTCTTCACCTTTCCAAACATCAAGTATTTTGGCTTTCCCCGTTGCGTGTGGTAACTGCAGAATAAAGAAGAGCTGGACTAAGGAACATTGTCTCTGACCAACAATCTCCCCCCCCCGCCCCCCCCAGGAAAGGTTAAATCCTGCCACTGGTGGGAGCGCTAACGTCCATTCCATGAACCCAGTTCTGTGGTCCAGCAATGCGATTTCACACCTGGCAGTCGACACGCAACTTGGGAAAAGGGGGGGGGGGGGAACCTTCCAGCAGAAGAAATGTAAACATTTTAGCTTTGCTTGAATGTCGACGGTGATGCGAAGCAGAGAAGGGCGGGATTATTTTTAGATATACATACGAGTGGGAGCCAATTCAGCCAGTGCGTTGCTGTGGTCCAGGTGACCCTTCAGAGTGTTAAATAAAATCAGCAAGCATTGGTTCCAAATAGCAGGGAGGTTTTAAACTGTGGCAGGGGGGGCCGTGGAGCTGCCTCTGCTGAGGGGGCAATCGACAGCGTGACATGTTTACATAGCTTCGGCCGCCAGTGCTGACACAAGAATTTACCAGGTCAATTGCGACCTTAACCCCATTTTCCTACCACCCCCTGCCCCCCCACCCCAAACACGTCATAACCCTCCCGACTCCCTCGCCAATCAAAGATCGGTCCAACCCGGCCTTGAATCTGTCCAGTGACGCGCAGCCTCCCTCCGCCACTCTCTGGAGGGAGAGAATCGCACAGACTAACCGCTCTCCGAGAGAATCTCTGTCTTCAACGGGAAACCCCTCGTCTCCCAGCTGTAGGCCCCCCCCCCCCCCTTCACTCCGAGAGAATCTCTGTCTTCAACGGGAAACCCCTCGTCTCCCAGCTGTAGGCCCCCCCCCCTTCACTCAAGAGAATTTCCGTCTTCACCGGGAGACCCCCTCATCTTTAAACCCCCCCCCCCCCCCATCTCCAGGATCTGATGCGTTTCAATAGCCGCTCATTGTTCTAAATGACTGTGGGCTCAACCTTCCCCCTCACAAGACAAACCAAACCGTGCCTCGTCCCAGGAATGGTTTTTGCATTCTCCAACGTCGCGCGCTTCCAGGTGCGGCCTCGCTTGTCACGGAGGGGGAATCCTACCTGATCATGTGATCAGCGTACGCCCGGCTGCAGCTCGTGCTGTACCGACAGCGGGAGCAGTGCACGTAAGTGGGGAAGTGGTTGCTGATACTGCTGACGTTAGTGATGTCAATGTTACACTCCAAGCACACCTGGTTACCGTACGCCTTCCTGTCAGGTTGAGGGAGGGGGGGGGGGGGGGGGGGGGGGGGAGAGAAGAGGAGAGAGAGAAAAAAAAAAAGGAAAACGTCAGCCCGCAAAGTACCAGCGGGGGTGGGGTGCTGGGTGGAGGCAGAGCGATAAAGCAGGGGTGTGCAACATCAGCCCGACAGAGCAACACCTCCCACCCCGGCCCACTCCCCGGAACCATAAATGTGGAGGTTTTGTTTAAAACAGTAACAGAAGGACTTGCATCTCTCTAGCGCCTTTCATGACTTCCGCACGTCCCAAAGCGCCTCGCAGCCACTGGGTCCCTTTCGGTTTTGATGTGTGGTCACTGTTGTCACGTGGGAAACGCAGCAGCGACGTCGCGCACAGCAAGATCGCCCAAAAGGGCGATGTGATAGAAATGTGATACAAATCGCCTGCCTGGTTTTCCTTTCTGTTGTTGTCGATCGGCGGCTAGGTTATCGGCCCCGGGGGGGTGGGGGTTTGGGGGGGGAGGGGGAGAGAGAGAGAGAGTTTGGAGAACTCCCCAGCACTCTGCTTCAAAACAGTGGCTGCGGGATCTCTTGCGTCCACCAGAGGGGCAGACGGGGGCTGCGAATTAACGTCCCGTGTGAAAGACGGGACTTCCCAACGGTGCGGACCCTCACCCTCGGCACCGGGGGGGGGGCGGGGGCAGCCTGGATTATGGGGATCGGGGTCCCTGGAGCGGGGGGCCCCCAAACCCACGACCTTGCAACTCTGCGGCAAGGGAGGGCGTGAGTGAACCGCTCACTGGGTGGGGGGGGGGGGGGGGGGCGAAGCCAAATAGAAGAACGGACGGGCTACCGATCAGCTCGCCTTACAGCCTTCACAGTATGGTCAAGGAGGTTAGGAGAGAGAGAGGAGTGACTTTGTTCCATGATTCCTCCACATTCACAACCCAAGAGCCCCCCTCCCAGATTAAATAGACATGTGGGCGCCCCCCCCCCCCCCCCCAACCAATGCTACTCGCCCCCCGTGCAGAGAGCCCCAGCACGATGGGGCAGCTGAGTTAACACCCCACCCCGGCACCCACCTGATCTCCTGCATGTCCATCAGCAGCGGGCTCATCCTTCCACCGCCTTCCTCTTCTCCGCTTTGGGGGCAGGCTTGGGAGCCGGAACAACTTTGTGGACGGTCGAGCAGGCTGGCGTCTCCTGCGGTTTGGGAGGCAGGACCGGAGGGTAGACCTTTCTGGCGGGGATCTCCTGCACGGGCCCTCCAGCAGCACGGGCCTGGCCCATTGAGGTCCTTATTGTGACCTGCAGATAAACCGTGTGAAAAATAACATATCAGGGAGTGACCCTGTGACTAGAAAGCGTGCCCCGAGGGCAGGCGAGGGGAAACAAGACAGGCATGGGGAGGGGTTGGTGGAAGAAGAGAGCGGACAAGAGATGGACAGGGGGAGGAGGGTGCAATCACGTGCGGATTGGGGGGGGGGGGGGGGGGGGGGGGAGCTAAGGGTCGGGAACCAGGGGTGGAGACAAGACGGGGGAACCGAAACCAATCATTTGCGAAACATTCCGGGAAACCCCTGCCAGTGATGGTTGACACAGCCACAAAGTGTTGTCTCTGCTGCCCCCAAGTGGCAGGAGGCGTAAGTATGGTGTGACACGTTTACACAGGTAGTTCCCTGCACCCAGGAACTCAGAATAATAGGGGCTGAAGTAACTCTGTCACCAGTTCTCGTTCTGCATGTCAACAGTTTGACGGCCTCTGCGGCCTCAGTTTGCAGGCGGCGGGTGGGCGTGTGTGTATGTGCGTGTGTGTGTATGTGAGGAAAGGGGGTTCACAACTATGTTCTCGACCTTGGTCCCGGGCTGCAGGCCTTCGAGCTGCTTTGGTTTCTTAAATGTCTTGTGGTGTTCCACCTTGTGCTCCATTTTCTCCTTGGCACTGATGAACTGCAGCCTGCACTTGTTACAGGGGTAGACACTCTTCTTCTGAAACAAAGACAACATGGTGAAGGCAGGGCTATGGGTACAAAAAGAAAAGGAAAGCCTTTCTGTCATGCGGTGCGGCAGATCCCTGGGTTAGGGGTGGGCCGCGGAGCCCTCGTTGCCACTCCCCTCTTGGGAGATGCCAGGGTGGCACCGTTCCTGCAGTACCCGCACCTCGACCTGCCACTCAAAGTGCCAGGCAGGGTGGCACTTAGCCCAGGGACCCGACCGCGTTACCTACAGCGCCTACCTATGGGAGGGGCACTCACCTGGTGCTTCATGTAGTGTTGCTGGTAGGCGCTACTGTTCTTTACCACCTTGAAACAGTACGGGCACAGCAGATTCTTGGTGTCCTCGTGAATCATTCGAAAGTGACTGTCCACTTCTAAATACACCGACGAGCGATACTCGCAAACCTGCAGGAACAAAACACCTTTCAGCGCGCACCAGATTAAAACCAACTGCCCCACAGGGGACATCCGACCTGCCGGGTCTTTTCAGACACCAACCCAATTCCCTTTTGGATACCTCGATCGAACCAGGAGAGGGCCTTCTCCACCCCACCCCACCCACCAATGCACACCCCACCCCGGAACCACGACCGGCAGCTCCTTCACCATGGCGGAGGCAAAATCTTGGACCCCCCTCTCCCCAAGAGACAGGAAAGCAGCTCACCATCAAGGGGCAATTAGGGATGGACAACACACGCTCGGCCTAGCCAGCGACGTCGACAACCCGCGAGTGAATAGGAAGGAGAACCAAAAAAAAAAAAGGTCTCCACCGGAATGGGAGAGACTGGGATCGAAATAGTGCAAAGGAACAAGAGGGGAGAGTGTTTCTGTAATGTGTTCAAGATAGTTTTTTTGCAGCAGTTGTGTTGTCGGTGTAACAGGAAGGCGGGCAGGCACTGAAGGTCGATAAGGGCAACGTTCTTGGTGTGGTGTATATGGATTGTCAGAAGGCATTTGACGCAGTACCGCACCACAGGCTTGTGAGCAATATTCTAGCTCGTGGAATAAAAGGGAAAGTTTGCAGATGGATGAGAAATTGGTTGTTTTTCAGGTTAGAGGACGGTTGTAGTGGAGCTCGCCAGGTGTCAGTATTGGGACCCTTGCTCTTCCTGATACATATATTAATGACTGCGGTGCCTGGGCATGATTTCAAAATTTGCTGATACAAGGGTTGGAACCTGCGATGAGGGTCTGGGCGGCACGGTGGCGCAGTGGTTAGCACTGCGGCCGCATGGCGCCGAGGTCCCAGGTTCGATCCCGGCTCTGGGTCACTGTCCGTGTGGAGTTTGCACATTCTCCCCGTGTCTGCGTGGGTTTCGCCCCCACAACCCAAAGATGTGCAGGGTCGGTGGATTGGCTGCGCTAAATTGCCCCTTAATTGGAAAAAATGAATTGGGTACCTCTAAATTTATTTCAAAGAAAGGACAAGGGGGTCGATGTTTATGTACATAAGTCACTAAAAGTGGCACGGCATGTTGAGAGAGCAGCTAATAAAGCTTATAGAATTTTAGGCTTTGTTAATAGGGGCACGGAGTACAAGAATAAGGTGGTTATGTTAAACTTGTCTCAGACACTAGTCGGGCCTCTACTGGAGCATTGCGGCCTGTTCTGGGAGCCATACTTGAAGAAGGATGTGAAGGCGTAGGAGAAACTGTTCCGACAAGAGAGCAAGAGAGAGAAAGGAGAGAGGAGAGGACAGAGAGAGAGAGAGAGAGTGACAGAGAAGAGGAGAGAGAGCGAGAGCGAGGAGAGAAGAGAGAAAGGAGAGAGTGAGGAGAAAGACAGAGGAGGAGAGAGTGTGAGAGTGCAAACGAGAGAGAGTGCGAGAGATAGAGGAGAAAGCGAGAGTGCGAGAGAGAGATAGAGACACAGAGCGAGAGCGAGCGAGAGTGCGAGAGACAAGTGCGATAGACAAGTGCGATAGACAAGTGCGAGAGACAAGTGCGGAAAGAAAATACGGCAAAAGGAGCAAAATGATATGAGGAAATTTCTTTTTGTCCAGAGGGTGGTTGGAGTCTGGAACGAGAGGGTGGTGAAGGCAGGTTCGATTGAGGTACTCAAAAGGAAATTGGATTTGTATTGAAAAGAGAGAACGTGCAAGGCCATGGCAGGGCAGTGAGACTGGGTAAAATGCGGTTTCAGGGAGCCAGGGCAGACCCGATGGGCCGAATGGCCTCCTTCAGCACCGTAAAAGATTCTGTGGACAGGCGCCAGGAACGAGGGGCTTACGTCATCGTGTGGGGAAGCTGGGATTGTTCTCCGAAGAGCAGAGAGAGGGTGGAGAGGAGATTTAATGGAAGGTGATAATAGTGATGACACCTCGCCACAGTAGAGAGAGTTAGGACACGGTCCCGCCATGGCCTCACCGATGGAGGTGGAGCAGGGCGGCTTACCTTTCCAGGTGGCAATGGTGAATTCTGGGAACACATGGGCTCCGCTCAGAACCGCAGAATGGAGTCTGAGATTGTTATCTGGGCCTCACATGAAACCACACCCTCTACATGGCCGGATAACCACGGTTAACGAACGTTAAACCGCACTCGGGCGCCCGCCCGTGCACACTTTCAAAATTTCTACTCAGCGGCAGGCATCTCCCTTGCTCAGACCGGACATATCACCCGTCACGCTGGTTTAACCTGGGGGCCCAGATCCCACAGCCAAACGCGACCTTCAGCCCAGAGTGAGCGGAAAACAAAACCATACATTCGTGCGATGCCCTATCACGTGCCCTGGAGCAGTGCAAAATGTTTCCCCTCCCAGAAGTGTACGGCAGTCCCGGCAGCCATTTTGTGTCAGAGATTAAGTCCGCAGACAGTAATGTGACTGTTTAATCTGCTCTTAACTGAGTGGACGGAGGGAAAAAGCTCGGCTGGGACATGGAAGAATTCCCAACCTTTTCGACCAGGGGACAGGATCTTCGACGTGTATCTGAAAGCAGGAACAGGGAGGCACAGCTGGCGTTTAACATAGCGCTGGGTGGAAGGAGTTGCCAAAACTGCGGCACTCACATCGGGAGGACATTGGGACGGCAGCCGACGGGGCACAGGTGTCGGAGCAGGGCTCGAACCCGCCATCTTCACACCCACGTGGGGGAGGTTGTCACAAGCTAAAGCCACACGTACAGGGATGACGCTGAAGTATGGGTGGGAACGTTTACGAATTAGGAGTTGGCCCCTCGGCTGTTCAGCAAGATCACGGCCGATCTTCTGGACCAGCTCCACATCACATCCATTCACCACATCCCGCAAATCCCGCGCCAGTTCAAAACCCCCTCGATCTCGAGTCCTGAATCTACTCGGTCCAAAATGGCTGACGTCTCACCCCCATCGCCACCCCCACCCCGGGTTCAACGTTCTTCATCCAGTGCGAGGCTGAAGCAGCGGAGGAAGGAGTTTTACCTGGCAGACATACGGCATTTCTCCCGGTTTGTGGGTGTCCTTCATGTGCTGCAGGAATAGTTGTTCCGTTTCAAACGCCAACTCGCAGATCTTACACTTGGCTGCAATCAGAACGAAGGTGATAACGATCGACGGGACTCGAGAAAGATCCAGAATGTCACACCCCACACACCCCTAGCCCGGTGGCTCCCAAGCTTTAACGGTGGTCCAGCGTCTTAGCAATGCTGCCTCACTGCGCCAGGAACCCGGGGTCCATTCCGGCCTTGGGTGACCGGCTGTGAGCGGAGTCCGCACGTTCTCCCCCGTGTCTGCGTGGGTTTCCTCAGGGTGCTCCGGTTTCCTGCCACATTCCAAAGATGTGCAGGTTAGGTGGATTGACCACCATCAATGCGTGGCAGGGGTACACAGATAGGGTGCGGGAGTGACCACCATCAATGCATGGTAGAGGTACACAGATAGGGTGTGGGAGTGGGACTAGGCAGGGTGCTCCTGCGAGGGGCGAGGGGGGGTGCAGACTGATGGGCTGAATGGCCTCCTTCTGCACTGTGAGGATTTTATGGAAACCTACAAACCTCTTATGAAAATGCCAAATCTCACAAACCCCCCTTGTAATAATATTTTCATTTGCTGGGGCTGGTTTAGCACAGTGGGCTAAACAGCTGGCTTGTGATGCAGAGCAAGACCAGCAGCGCGGGTTCAATTCCCGTACCGGCCTCCCCGAACAGGCGCCGGAATGTGGCGACTAGGGGCATTTCACAGTAACTTCATTGCCCACTCGTGACAATAAGCGATTATTATTATTATTTGCTGGGGATTACCGGGTAGAAATTCTAAAAGCAGCGATCTTGGAAATCTCATGACGCTTTATTGCAAGTTATGTATTACATTATTATTAACTTTATCACGTTATGAAAACAAAGACTTCACTTTTGGAACTCGCTATTCATTGTTTAAGAGAACTCATTAAGTGAAAGGAGTTTATTTTCCTTTACTTTCAGAAAAGAGGCACTCACTGGTGGTCTCGTAAGGGCTGTGCACGTTTTCAATGTGGCACTGCAGCTGGAATGGAGTGGCGTACTGGCGGAAGCAGTGATGACAGGTAGTGTGGTTCTCAATGGTGTCCTCGTTCTGCTGCTCCAGTTCCAGGTGGTGCTTCATGTGGTTCATGAACCTGAAACGATCAAAGGTCATAGTTTAGGCCATTTAATTTTTTTATTATTTTTTTAAAAATCATCACAGCCAAAACTAAAACATGGCAGCGGGTGCTCTTTGGAACACCTCACTGACTCTAACCGTAACCCGATAACCAGGTCACCTCAACCTTTCCCTAACCCACCACCAGCCACACGGGCGAACTGCTTCTGCTGGGGATGGTGACAAAGACCCTCCCTCGCAAGCTGGGAGCATGCTCACTCCAAGGCGAGCGAGCATCGCAGTTGATTGGTTGGCAAGTCAAGAGTTCAGCTCTGAAACCCAGTCCGTAAACTGCGGCGGGAAAGTTGTCAACAGGCGAGGCTGCCGGGGGGTTTTCCACAGGGTGAACTGGCCCCCTTAATGCACTAGAGCTTTTGTATATCAGACCCCATCGGCTATCGCAGCTCGCGGGTTAAAAACAAGGCTTGAAGGCTGCCAGTTACTATAACTACCACCAACAGCACAGATAGGTAGGGGCAGCGAGAGGGGAGGTGCGAGAGAGAGAGAGAAGGGGAACGCAAGAGAGGGGGGGTGGGGGAGTGCGAGAGAGATTGGGGAGGGAGCGCGAGAGAGAGTGGGGAGCACGAGAGATGGGGAAGCAAGGGAGGGAGGGAGGGGGGGGGGGGAAGTGTGAGAGAGAGAGAGAGGGGAGCAACACAGAGAGGGAGCAAGAGAGACAGAGAAGGGGAGCGAGAGCGAGAGAGGTGGGGAGCGAGAGCGAGAGAGGTGGGGAGCGAGAGGGATGGGGAGCGAGGGAGGAGGGGAGCGAGAGAGGTGGGGAGCGAGAGAGGTGGGGAGCGAGAGAGGTGGGGAGCGAGAGAGGTGGGGAGCGAGAGCGAGAGAGGTGGGGAGCGAGAGCGAGAGAGGTGGGGAGCGAGAGAGAGAGAGGTGGGGAGCGAGAGCGAGAGAGGTGGGGAGCGAGAGCGAGAGAGGTGGGGAGCGAGAGCGAGAGAGGTGGGGAGCGAGAGCGAGAGAGGTGGGGAGCGAGAGCGAGAGAGGTGGGGAGCGAGAGCGAGAGAGGTGGGGAGCGAGAGCGAAAGAGGTGGGGAGCGAGAGCGAGAGAGGTGGGGAGCGAGAGCGAGAGAGGTGGGGAGCGAAAGGGGTGGGGAGCGAGGGAGGAGGGGAGCGAGAGAGGTGGGGAGCGAGAGAGGTGGGGAGCGAGAGAGGTGGGGAGCGAGAGAGGTGGGGAGCGAGAGAGGTGGGGAGCGAGAGCGAGAGAGGTGGGGAGCGAGAGCGAGAGAGGTGGGGAGCGAGAGCGAGAGAGGTGGGGAGCGAGAGCGAGAGAGGTGGGGAGCGAGAGCGAGAGAGGTGGGGAGCGAGAGCGAGAGAGGTGGGGAGCGAGAGCGAGAGAGGTGGGGAGCGAGAGCGAGAGAGGTGGGGAGCGAGAGCGAGAGAGGTGGGGAGCGAGAGCGAGAGAGGTGGGGAGCTAGAGCGAGAGAGGTGGGGAGCGAGAGCGAGAGAGGTGGGGAGCGAGAGCGAGAGAGGTGGGGAGCGAGAGCGAGAGAGGTGGGGAGCGAGAGCGAAAGAGGTGGGGAGCGAGAGCGAAAGAGGTGGGGAGCGAGAGCGAGAGGGGTGGGGAGCGAGAGCGAGAGAGGTGGGGAGCGAGAGAGGTGGGGAGCGAGAGCGTGAGAGGTGGGGGAGCGAGAGCGAGAGAGGTGGGGGAGCGAGAGCGAGAGAGGTGGGGGAGCGAGAGCGAGAGAGATGGGGAGCGAGAGCGAGAGAGATGGGGAGCGAGAGCGAGAGAGATGGGGAGCGAGAGCGAGAGAGATGGGGAGCGAGAGCGAGATGGATGGGGAGCGAGAGCGAGAGAGATGGGGAGTGAGAGCGAGCGAGATGGGGAGCGAGAGCGAGCGAGATGGGGAGCGAGCGAGATGGGGAGCGAGAGCGAGCGAGATGGGGAGCGAGAGCGAGCGAGATGGGGAGCGAGAGCGAGCGAGATGGGGAGCGAGAGCGAGCGAGATGGGGACTGAGAGCGAGCGAGATGGGGAGCGAGAGCGAGAGAGATGGGGTGCGAGAGCAAGAGAGATGGGGAGCGAGAGCAAGAGAGATGGGGAGCGAGAGCGAGAGAGATGGGGAGCGAGAGCGAGAGAGATGGGAGCAAGAGCGAGAGAGATGGGGAGCGAGAGAGAAGGGGAACGAGGCGAGAGAGATCGGGAGCGAGAGAGATCGGGAGCGAGAGCGAGAGAGATGGGGAGCGAGAGCAAGAGAGATGGGGAGCGAGAGCGAGAGAGATGGGGAGCGAGAGCGAGAGAGGTGGGGAGCGAGAGCGAGAGAGATGGGGAGCGAGAGCGAGAGAGATGGGGAGCGAGAGCGGGAGAGATGGGGAGTGAGAGCGAGAGAGTTGGGGAGCGAGAGCGAGAGAGATGGGGAGCGAGAGAGAGAGAGATGGGGAGCGAGAGAGAGAGAGATGGGGAGCGAGAGAGAGAGAGATGGGGAGCGAGAGAGATGGGGAGCGAGAGCGAGAGAGATGGGGAGCGAGAGCGAGAGTGATGGGGAGCGAGAGCGAGAGAGATGGGGAGCGAGAGAGATGGGAATGAGAGCGAGAGCGAGTGAGATGGGGAGCGGGAGAGAGAGAGATGGGGAGCAAGAGCGAGAGAGATGGGGAGCGAGAGCGAGACAGATGGGGAGCGAGAGCGAGAGAGATGGGGACCGAGAGCGAGAGAGATGGGGAGCGAGAGCGATGGGGAGCGAGAGCGAGGGGGAGCGAGAGCGAGAGAGATGGAGAGCGAGAGCGAGAGCGATGGGGAGCGAGAGCGAGAGCAAGAGATTTGGCGAGCGAGAGCGAGGGCGAGAGAGATGGGGAGCGAGAGCGATGGGGAGCGAAAACGCGAGAGAGATGGGGACCGAGGGCTGGAGAGATGGGGAGCGAGAGCGAGAGAGATGGGGAGCGAGAGCGAGAGAGATGGGGAGCGAGAGCGAGAGAGATGGGGAGCGAGAGCGAGAGAGATGGGGAGCGAGAGCGAGAGAGATGGGGAGCGAGAGCGAGAGAGATGGGGAGCGAGAGCGAGAGAGATGGGGAGCGAGAGCGAGAGAGATGGGGAGCGAGAGCGAGAGAGATGGGGAGCGAGAGCGAGAGAGATGGGGAGCGAGAGCGAGAGAGATGGGGAGCGAGAGCGAGAGAGATGGGGAGCGAGAGCGAGAGAGATGGGGAGCGAGAACGCGAGAGAGATGGGGAGCGAGAACGCGAGAGAGATGGGGAGCGAGAACGCGAGAGAGATGGGGTGCGAGAGCGAGAGAGATGGGGAGCGAGAGAGAGAGAGAGATGGGGAGCGAGAGAGAGAGAGAGATGGGGAGCGAGAGCGAGAGAGATGGGGAGCGAGAGCGAGAGCGATGGGGAGCGAGAGAGATGGGGAGCGAGAGCGAGAGAGATGGGGAGCGAGAGCGAGAGAGATGGGGAGCGAGAGCGAGAGAGATGGGGAGCGAGAGCGAGAGAGATGGGGAGCGAGAGCGAGAGAGATGGGGAGCGAGAGCGAGAGAGATGGGGAGCGAGAGCGAGAGAGATGGGGAGCGAGAGCGAGAGAGATGGGGAGCGAGAGCGAGAGAGATGGGGAGCGAGAGCGAGAGAGATGGGGAGCCAGAGCGAGAGAGGTCGGGAGCGAGAGCGAGAGAGATGGGGAGCGAGAGCGAGGGAGATGGGGAGCGAGAGCGAGGGAGATGGGGAGCGAGAGCGAGGGAGGTGGGGAGCGAGAGCGAGGGAGATGGGGAGCGAGAGCGAGGGAGATGGGGAGCGAGAGCGAGAGAGATGGGGAGCGAGAGCGAGAGAGATGGGGAGCGAGAGCGAGAGAGATGGGGAGCGAGAGCGAGAGAGATGGGGAGCGAGAGCGAGAGAGATGGGGAGCGAGAGCGAGAGAGATGGGGAGCGAGAGCGAGAGAGATGGGGAGCGAGAGCGAGAGAGATGGGGAGGGAGAGCGAGAGAGATGGGGAGGGAGAGAGATGGGGAGCGAGTGCGAGAGAGATGGGGAGCGAGAGAGATGGGGAGCGAGAGCGAGAGAGATGGGGAGGGAGAGCGAGAGAGATGGGGAGCGAGAGCGAGAGAGATGGGGAGCGAGAGCGAGAGAGATGGGGAGCGAGAGCGAGAGAGATGGGGAGCGAGAGCGAGAGAGATGGGGAGCGAGAGAGATGGGGAGCGAGAGCGAGAGAGATGGGGAGCGAGAGCGAGAGAGATGGGGAGCGGGAGCGAGAGAGATGGGGATCGGGAGCGAGAGAGATGGGGAGCGGGAGCGAGAGAGATGGGGATCGGGAGCGAGAGAGATGGGGATCGGGAGCGAGAGAGATGGGGATCGGGAGCGAGAGAGATGGGGATCGGGAGCGAGAGAGATGGGGAGCGGGAGCGAGAGAGATGGGGAGCGGGAGCGAGAGAGATGGGGAGCGGGAGCGAGAGAGATGGGGAGCGGGAGCGAGAGAGATGGGGAGCGGGAGCGAGAGAGATGGGGAGCGGGAGCGAGAGAGATGGGGAGCGGGAGCGAGAGAGATGGGGAGCGGGAGCGAGAGAGATGGGGAGCGGGAGCGAGAGAGATGGGGAGCGGGAGCGAGAGAGATGGGGAGCGAGAGCGAGAGAGATGGGGAGCGAGAGCGAGAGAGATGGGGAGCGAGAGCGAGAGAGATGGAGAGCGAGAGAGATGGGGAGCGGGAGCGAGAGAGATGGGGAGCGGGAGCGAGAGAGATGGGGAGCGGGAGCGAGAGAGATGGGGAGCGGGAGCGAGAGAGATGGGGAGCGAGAGCGAGAGAGATGGGGAGCGAGAGAGATGGGGTGCGAGAGCGAGAGATGGGGAGCGAGAGCGAGAGAGATGGGGAGCGAGAGCGAGAGAGATGGGGAGCGAGAGCGAGAGAGATGGGGAGCGAGAGCGAGAGAGATGGGGAGCGAGAGCGAGAGAGATGGGGAGCGAGAGCGAGAGAGATGGGGAGCGAGAGCGAGAGAGATGGGGAGCGAGAGCGAGAGAGATGGGGAGGGAGAGAGATGGGGAGCGAGTGCGAGAGAGATGGGGAGCGAGAGCGAGAGAGATGGGGAGCGAGAGCGAGAGAGATGGGGAGCGAGAGCGAGAGAGATGGGGAGCGAGAGCGAGAGAGATGGGGAGCGAGAGCGAGAGAGATGGGGAGCGAGAGCGAGAGAGATGGGGAGCGAGAGCGAGAGAGATGGGGAGCGAGAGCGAGAGAGATGGGGAGCGAGAGCGAGAGAGATGGGGAGCGAGAGCGAGAGAGATGGGGAGCGAGAGCGAGAGAGATGGGGAGCGGGAGCGAGAGAGATGGGGAGCGGGAGCGAGAGAGATGGGGAGCGGGAGCGAGAGAGATGGGGAGCGGGAGCGAGAGAGATGGGGAGCGAGAGGGATGGGGAGCGGGAGCGAGAGAGGTGGGGAGCGGGAGCGAGAGAGATGGGGAGCGGGAGCGAGAGAGATGGGGAGCTGGAGCGAGAGGAGATGGGGAGCTGGAGCGAGAGAGATGGGGAGCGAGAGCGAGAGAGATGGGGAGAGAGAGTGAGAGAGATGAGGAGGGAGAGAGATCGAGAGTGTTGGGGAGCGCGAGCGAGAGAGGTGGGGAGCGAGAGCGAGAGGGGTGGGGAGCGAGAGCGAGAGGGGTGGGGAGCGAGAGCGAGAGGGGTGGGGAGCGAGAGCGAGAGGGGTGGGGAGCGAGAGCGAGAGGGGTGGGGAGCGAGAGTGAGAGAGGTGGGGAGCGAGAGCGATGGGGAGCGAGAGCGAGAGAGATGGGGAGCGAGAGCGATGGGGAGCGAGAGCGATAGAGATGGGGACGTAGAACGAGAGAGATGGGGAGCGAGAGCGAGAGCGATGGGGAGCGAGAGCGAGAGAGATGGGGAGCGAGAGAGATGGGGAGCGAGAGCGAGAGAGATGGGGAGCGAGAGCGAGAGAGATGGGGAGCGAGAGCGAGAGAGATGGGGAGCGAAAGCGAGAGAGATTGGGAGCGAGAGCGAGAGAGATGGGGAGCGAGAGCGAGAGAGATGGGGAGCGAGAGAGATGGGGAGCGAGAGCGAGAGAGGTGGGGAGCGAGAGCGAGAGAGATGGGGAGCCAGAGCGAGAGATGGGGAGCCAGAGCGAGAGATGGGGAGCGAGAGCGAAAGAGATGGGGAGCGAGAGAGGTGGGGAGCCAGAGCGAGAGAGATGGGGAGCGAGAGATGGGGAGCGAGAGCGAGAGAGATGGGGAGTGAGAGCAAGAGTGATGGGGAGCGAGAGAGATGGGGAGCGAGAGCGAGTGATGGGGAGCGAGAGCGAGTGAGCGAGAGAGATGGGGAGCGAAGCGAGAGAGATGGGGAGCGAGAGCGATGGGGAGTGAAGCGAGAGAGATGGGGAGCGAGAGCGAGAGAGATGGGGAGCGAGAGAGATGGGGAGCGAGAGCGAGAGAGATGGGGAGCGAGAGCGAGAGAGATGGGGAGCGAGAGCGAGAGAGATGGGGAGCGAGAGCGAGAGAGATGGGGAGCGAGAGCGAGAGAGATGGGGAGCGAGAGCGAGAGAGATGGGGAGCGAGAGCGAGAGAGATGGGGAGCGAGAGCGAGAGAGATGGGGAGCGAGAGCGAGAGAGATGGGGAGCGAGAGCGAGAGAGATGGGGAGCGAGAGCGAGAGAGATGGGGAGCGAGAGCGAGAGAGATGGGGAGCGAGAGCGAGAGAGGTGGGGAGCGAGAGCGAGAGATGTGGGGAGCGAGAGCGAGAGAGGTGGGGAGCGAGAGCGAGAGAGGTGGGGAGCGAGAGCGAGAGGGGTGGGGAGCGAGAGCGAGAGGGGTGGGGAGCGAGAGCGATGGGGAGCGAGAGTGAGAGAGGTGGGGAGCGAGAGCGATGGGGAGCGAGAGCGAGAGCGATGGGGAGCGAGAGCGAGAGCGATGGGGAGCGAGAGCGAGAGAGATGGGGAGCGAGAGCGAGAGAGATGGGGAGAGAGAGCGAGAGAGATGGGGAGCGAGAGCGAGAGAGATGGGGAGCGAGAGCGAGAGAGATGGGGAGCGAGAGCGAGAGAGGTGGGGAGCGAGAGCGAGAGAGGTGGGGAGCGAGAGCGAGAGAGGTGGGGAGCGAGAGCGAGAGAGGTGGGGAGCGTGAGCGAGAGGGGTGGGGAGCGAGAGCGAGAGGGGTGGGGAGCGAGAGCGAGAGTGGTGGGGAGCGAGAGCGAGAGGGGTGGGGAGCGAGAGCGAGAGGGGTGGGGAGCGAGAGCGAGAGGGGTGGGGAGCGAGAGCGAGAGGGGTGGGGAGCGAGAGCGAGAGGGGTGGGGAGCGAGAGTGAGAGAGGTGGGGAACGAGAGCGAGAGCGATGGGGAGCGAGAGCGAGAGCGATGGGGAGCGAGAGCGAGAGCGATGGGGAGCGAGAGCGATGGGGAGCGAGAGTGAGAGAGATGGGGATCGGGAGCGAGAGAGATGGGGAGCGAGAGCGATGGGTAGCGAGAGCGAGGGGGAGCGAGAGCGATGGGGAGCGAGAGCGAGAGCGATGGGGAGCGAGAGCGATGGGGAGCGAGAGAGATGGGGAGCGAGAGCGAGAGAGATGGGGAGCGAGAGCGAGAGAGATGGGGAGCGAGAGTGAGAGAGATGGGGAGCGAGAGCGATGGGGAGCGAGAGCGAGAGAGATGGGGAGCGAGAGCGAGAGAGATGGGGAGCGAGAGCGAGAGAGATGGGGAGCGAGGGCGAGGGTTCGGAGGAGGAGGAGCAGTCTCTGTCAGGGAGAGAACCTGAGAACATCTAAGACACTCAGAAGGTAAGAAGGTAAGTGATTTTTACTCATTTTTACTTTTATACCTTTTTCAAGTTGTGTGTGTCGGGGGGAAACTGAAGTGACATCACAGAAAAGCTGTGTCCTGAGTGGCTGGTTGGGAATCTACACTAAATTAAAAAATTAAGCATTGGTAACTAATTCAACCTAATTACTTAATTTTAATTTAGAGGGATATCTAAGCCAGAGATCGGAGAGTACTATATTTAGCTTTCGCATTTCTATTAGAAATCTAGTGCTAGGAAACAGATAGTTAACAGTAACTTTGAAATTAAAAAAAAAAAAATTTTTTAATTGTTTTTAATTTTAATTAATTGACGCAATGTCAGTTAGAGGGGTGCAGTGCTCTGACTGTGAGATGTGGCAGGTCCGGGAGGCTTCCAGCGTCCCGGATGGCTTCATCTGCAGAAAGTGCACCCAACTGGAGCTCCTCACAGACCGCATGTTCGGTTGGAGCGGCAGTTGGATGCACTTAGGAGCATGCAGGTGGCGGAAAGCGTCATAGATCGCAGTTATATAAATGTGGTCACACCCAAGGTGCAGGCAGAGAAATGGGTGACCACCAGGAAGGGCAGGCAGTCAGTGCAGGAATCCCCTGTGGTTGTCCCCCTCTCGAACACATATACCCCTTTGGATACTGTCGGGGGGGACAGCCTATCAGGGGAAAACAGCAGCAGCCAGAGCAGTGGCACCACAGCTGGCTCTGATGTTCAGAAGGGAGGGCCAAAGCGCAGAAGAGTAGTAGTAATAGGGGACTCTATAGTCAGGGGCACAGATAAGCGCTTCTGTGAACGTGAAAGAGACTCCAGGATGGTATGTTGCCTCCCTGGTGCCAGGGTCCAGGATGTCTCCGAACGGGTAGAGGGCATCCTGAAGGGGGAGGGCAAACAGGCAGAGGTCTTTGTACATATTGGTACTAACGACATAGGCAGGAAGGAGCATGAGGTCCTGCAGCAGGAGTTCAGGGAGCTAGGCATAAAGTTAAAAGACAGGACCTCGAGGGTTGTAATCTCAGGATTACTCCCTGTGCCACGTGCCAGTGAGGCTAGAAATAGGAAGATAGAGCAGCTAAACACGTGGCTAAACAGCTGGTGTAGGAGGGAGGGTTTCCGTTATCTGGACCACTGGGAGCTCTTCCGGGGCAGGTGTGACCTGTATAAGAAGGACGGGTTGCATCTAAACCGGAGAGGCATAAATATCCTGGCCGCGAGGTTTGCTAGTGTCACACGAGAGGGTTTAAACTAGTATGGCAGGGGGGTGGGCACAGGAGCAATAGGTCAGAAGGTGAGAGCATTGAGGGAGAACTAGGGAATAGGGACAGTGTGGCTCTGAGGCAGAGCAGACAGGGAGAAGTTGCTGAACACAGCGGGTCTGGTGGCCTGAAATGCATATGTTTTAATGCAAGAAGTATTACGGGTAAGGCAGATGAACTTAGAGCTTGGATTAGTACTTGGAACTATGATGTTGTTGCCATTACAGAGACCTGGTTGAGGGAAGGGCAGGATTGGCAGCTAAACGTTCCAGGATTTAGATGTTTCAGGCGGGATAGAGGGGGATGTAAAAGGGGAGGCGGAGTTGCGCTACTGGTTAGGGAGAATATTACAGCTGTACTACGGGAGGACACCTCAGAGGGCAGCGAGGCTATATGGGTAGAGATCAGGAATAAGAAGGGTGCAGTCACAATGTTGGGGGTTTACTACAGGCCTCCCAACAGCCAGCGGCAGATAAGAGGAGCAGATAGGTAGACAGATTTTGGAAAAGAGTAAAAACAGGGTTGTGGTGATGGGAGACTTCAACTTTCCCAATATTGACTGGGACTCACTTAGTGCCAGGGGCTTAGACGGGGCGGAGTTTGAAAGGACCATCCAGGAGGGCTTCTTAAAACAATATGTAGACAGTCCAACTAGGGGTGGGGCGGTACTGGACCTGGTATTGGGAATGAGCCTGGCCAGGTGGTAGATGTTTCAGTAGGGGAGCATTTCGGTAACAGTGACCACAATTCAGTAAGTTTTAAAGTACTGGTGGACAAGGATAAGAGTGGTCCGAGGATGAATGTGCTAAATTAGGGGGAAGCTAATTATAACAATATTAGGTGGGAACTGAAGAACATAGATTGGGGGCGGATGTTTGAGGGCAAATCAACATCCGACATGTGGGAGGCTTTCAAGTGGCAGTTGAAAGGAATTCAGGACCGGCATGTTCCTGTGAGGAAGAAGGATAAATACGGCAATTTTCGGGAACCTTGGATGACGAGAGATATTGTAGGCCTCGTCAAAAAGAAAAAGGAGGCATTTATCAGGGCTAAAAGGCTGGGAACAGACGAAGCCTGCGTGGAATATAAGTAGGAAGGAACTTAAGCAAGGAGTCAGGAGGGCTAGAAGGGGTCACGAAAAGTCATTGGCAAATAGGGTTAAGGAAAATCCCAAGGCTTTTTACACGTACATAAAAAGCAAGAGGGTAGCCAGGGAAAGGGTTGGCCCACTGAAGGACAGGCGAGAGAATCTATGTGTGGAGCCAGAGGAAATGGGCGAGGTACTAAATGAATACTTTGCATCAGTATTCACCAAAGAGAAGAAATTGGTAGATGTTGAGTCTGGAGAAGGGTGTGTAGATAGCCTGGGTCACATTGAGATCCAAAAAGACGAGGTGTTGGGGGTCTTAAAAAATATTACGGTAGATAAGTCCCCAGGGCCTGATGGGATCTACCCCAGAATACTGAAGGAGGCTGGAGAGGAAATTGCTGAGGCCTTGACAGAAATCTTTGGATCCTCGCTGTTTTCCGGGGATGTCCCGGAGGACTGGAGAATAGCCAATGTTGTTCCTCTGTTTAAGAAGGGTAGCAAGGATAATCCCGGGAACTACAGGCCGGTGAGCCTTACTTCAGTGGTAGGGAAATTACTGGAGAGAATTCTTCGAGACAGGATCTACTCCCATTTGGAAGCAAATGGACGTATTAGTGAGAGGCAGCACGGTTTTGTGAAGGGAAGGTCGTGTCTCACGAACTTGATAGTAAGGCCTTTGACAATGTCCCTCATGGTAGACTAGTACAAAAGGTGAAGTCACACGGGATCAGGGGTGAGCTGGCAAGGTGGATACAGAACTGGCTAGGCCATAGAAGGCAGAAAGTAGCAATGGAAAGATGCTTTTCTAATTGGAGGGTTGTGACCAGTGGTGTTCCACAGGGATCAGTGCTGGGACCATTGCTCTTTGTAGTATATGTAAATGATTTGGAGGAAAATGTAACTGGTCTGATTAGTAAGCTTGCAGACGACACAAAGGTTGGTGGAATTGCGGATAGCGATGAGGACTGTCGGAGGATACAGCAGGATTTAGATTGTTTGGAGGCTTGGGCGGAGAGATGGCAGATGGAGTTTAATCCGGACAAATGTGAGGTAATGCATTTTGGAAGGTCTAATGCAGGTAGGGAATATACAGTGAATGGTAGAACCCTCAAGAGTATTGAAAGTCAAAGAGATCGAGGAGTACAGGTCCACAGGTCATTGAAAGGGGCAACACAGGTGGAGAAGGTAGTCAAGAAGGCATACGGCATGCTTGCCTTCATTGGCCGGGGCATTGAGTATAAGAATTGGCAAGTCATGTTGCAGCTGTATAGAACCTTAGTTAGGCCACACTTGGAGTATAGTGTTCAATTCTGGTCGCCATACTACCAGAAGGATGTGGAGACTTTAGAGAGGGTGCAGAAGAGATTTACCAGAATGTTGCCTGGTATGGAGAACATTAGCTATGAGGAGCGGTTGAATAAACTCGGTTTGTTCTCACTGGAACGAAGGAGGTTGAGGGGAGACCTGATAGAGGTATACAAAATTATGAGGGGCATAGACAGAGTGGATAGTCAAAGGCTTTTCCCCAGGGTAGAGGGGTCAATTACTAGGGGGGCATAGGTTTAAGGTGAGAGGGGCAAGGTTTAGAGTAGATGTACGAGGCAGGTTTTTTTACGCAGAGGGTAGTGGGTGCCTGGAACTCGCGACCTGAAGAGGTGGTGGAAGCATAGTGACATTTAAGGGGCATCTTCACAAATACATGAATACGATGGGAATAGAGGGATACGGACCCAGGAAGTGTAGAAGATTGTAGTTTAGTCGGGCAGCATGTTCGGCACGGGCTTGGAGGGCCGAAGGGCCTGTTCCTGTGCTCTACATTTCTTTGTTCTTTGTTAGATGGGGACCAAGAGCGAGAGAGATGGGGAGCAAGAGCAAGAGAGATGGGGAGCGAGAGCAAGAGAGATGGGGAGCGAGAGCGAGAGCGATGGGAAGCGAGAGCGAGAGCGATGGGGAGCGAGAGCGAGAGAGATGGGGAGCGAGAGCGAGAGAGATGGGGAGCGAGAGCGAGAGAGATGGGGAGCGAGAGCGAGAGAGATGGGGAGCGAGAGCGAGAGAGATGGGGAGCGAGAGCGAGAGAGATGGGGAGCGAGAGCGAGAGAGATGGGGAGCGAGAGCGAGAGAGATGGGGAGCGAGAGCGAGAGAGATGGGGAGCGAGAGCGAGAGAGATGGGGAGCGAGAGCGAGAGAGATGGGGAGCGAGAGCGAGAGAGATGGGGAGCGAGAGCGAGAGAGATGGGGAGCGAGAGCGAGAGAGATGGGGAGCGAGAGCGAGAGAGATGGGGAGCGAGAGCGAGAGAGATGGGGAGCGAGAGCGAGAGAGATGGGGAGCGAGAGCGAGAGAGATGGGGAGCGAGAGCGAGAGAGATGGGGAGCGAGAGCGAGAGAGATGGGGAGCGAGAGCGAGAGAGATACGGAGCGAGAGCGAGAGAGATGGGGAGCGAGACCGAGAGAGATGGGGAGCGAGACCGAGAGAGATGGGGAGCGAGACCGAGAGAGATGGGGAGCGAGACCGAGAGAGATGGGGAGCGAGACCGAGAGAGATGGGGAGCGAGGGCGAGAGAGATGGGGAGCGAGGGCGAGAGAGATGGGGAGCGATGGCGAGAGAGATGGGGAGCGAGGGCGAGAGAGATGGGGAGCGAGGGCGAGAGAGATGGGGAGCGAGGGCGAGAGAGATGGGGAGCGAGGGCGAGAGAGATGGGGAGCGAGGGCGAGAGAGATGGGGAGCGAGGGCGAGAGAGATGGGGAGCGAGGGCGAGAGAGATGGGGAGCGAGGGCGAGAGAGATGGGGAGCGAGAGCGAGAGAGATGGGGAGCGAGAGCGAGAGAGATGGGGAGCGAGAGCGAGAGAGATGGGGAGCGAGAGCGAGAGAGATGGGGAGCGAGAGCGAGAGAGATGGGGAGCGAGAGCGAGAGAGATGGGGAGCGAGAGCGAGGGGGAGCGAGAGCGAGAGAGATGGGGAGCGAGAGCGAGAGAGATGGGGAGCGAGAGCGAGAGAGATGGGGAGCGAGAGCGAGAGAGATGGGGAGCGAGAGCGAGAGAGATGGGGAGCGAGAGCGAGAGAGATACGGAGCGAGAGCGAGAGAGATGGGGAGCGAGACCGAGAGAGATGGGGAGCAAGACCGAGAGAGATGGGGAGCGAGACCGAGAGAGATGGGGAGCGAGGGCGAGAGAGATGGGGAGCGATGGCTAGAGAGATGGGGAGCGATGGCGAGAGAGATGGGGAGCGAGGGCGAGAGAGATGGGGAGCGAGGGCGAGAGAGATGGGGAGCGAGGGCGAGAGAGATGGGGAGCGAGGGCGAGAGAGATGGGGAGCGAGGGCGAGAGAGATGGGGAGCGAGAGCGAGAGAGATGGGGAGCGAGAGAGATGGGGAGCGAGAGCGAGAGAGATGGGGAGCGAGAGCGAGAGAGATGGGGAGCGAGAGCGAGAGAGATGGTGAGCGAGAGCGAGAGAGATGGGGAGCGAGAGCGAGAGAGATGGGGAGCGAGAGCGAGAGAGATGGGGAGCGAGAGCGAGAGAGATGGGGAGCGAGAGCGAGAGAGATGGGGAGCGAGAGCGAGAGAGATGGGGAGCGAGAGCGAGAGAGATGGGGAGCGAGAGCGAGAGAGATGGGGAGCGAGAGCGAGAGAGATGGGGAGCGAGAGCGAGAGAGATGGGGAGCGAGAGCGAGAGAGATGGGGAGCGAGAGCGAGAGAGATGGGGAGCGAGAGCGAGAGAGATGGGGAGCGAGAGCGAGAGAGATGGGGAGCGAGAGCGAGAGAGATGGGGAGCGAGAGCGAGAGAGATGGGGAGCGAGAGCGAGAGAGATGGGGAGCGAGAGCGAGAGAGATGGGGAGCGAGAGCGAGAGAGATGGGGAGCGAGAGCGAGAGAGATGGGGAGCGAGAGCGAGAGAGATGGGGAGCGAGTGCGAGAGAGATGGGGAGCGAGAGCGAGAGAGGTGGGGAGCGAGAGCGAGAGAGGTGGGGAGCGAGAGAGGTGGGGAGCGAGAGCGAGAGAGGTGGGGAGCGAGAGCGAGAGAGGTGGGGAGCGAGAGCGAGAGAGGTGGGGAGCGGGAGCGAGTGAGATGGGGAGGGTGAGCGAGAGAGATGGGGAGCAAGATCGAGAGAGATGGGGAGCGAGAGCGAGAGTGATCGAGAGCGAGAGAGATGGAGCGAGAGAGGTGGGGAGCGAGAGAGATGGAGAGCGGGAGCGAGGGATGGGGAGCGAGAGCGAGATCGATGGGGTGCGATAGCGAGATAGATGCGGAGCGAGAGAGATGGGGAGCGAGAGAGGTGGGGAGCGAGAGAGATGGGGAGCAAGAGCGAGAGAGATGGGCAGCGAGAGCGAGAGAAATGGGGAGCGAGAGCGAGAGAGATGGGGAGGGAGAGCGAGAGAGATGGGGAGGGAGAGCGAGAGAGATGGGGAGGGAGAGCGAGAGAGATGGCGAGGGAGAGCGAGAGAGATGGCGAGGGAGAGCGAGAGAGATGGCGAGGGAGAGCGAGAGAGATGGGGAGCGAGAACGAGAGAGACGGGGAGCGAGAGCGAGAGAGACGGGGAGCGAGAGCTAGAGAGATGGGGAGCGAGAGAGATGGGGAGCGAGAGCGAGAGGGATGGGGAGCGAAAACGAGAGAGATGGGGAGCGAGAGCGAGAGAGATGGGGAGCGAGAGAGATGGGGAGCGAGAGCGAGAGAGATGGGGAGCGGGAGCGAGAGAGATGGGGAGCGGGAGCGAGAGAGATGGGGAGCGGGAGCGAGAGAGATGGGGAGCGAGAGCGAGAGAGATGGGGAGCGAGAGCGAGAGAGATGGGGAGCGAGAGCGAGAGAGATGGGGAGCGAGAGCGAGAGAGATGGGGAGCGAGAGCGAGAGAGATGGGGAGCGAGAGCGAGAGAGATGGGGAGCGAGAGCGAGAGAGATGGGGAGCGAGAGCGAGAGAGATGGGGAGCGAGAGCGAGAGAGATGGGGAGCGAGAGCGAGAGAGATGGGGAGCGAGAGCGAGAGAGATGGGGAGCGAGAGCGAGAGAGATGGGGAGCGAGAGATATGGGGAGCGAGAGCGAGAGATATGGGGAGCGAGAGCGAGAGAGATGGGGAGCAAGAGCGAGAGAGATGGGGAGCGAGAGCGAGAGAGATGGGGAGCGAGAGCGAGAGAGATGGGGAGCGAGAGCGAGAGAGATGGGGAGCGAGAGCGAGAGAGATGGGGAGCGAGAGCGAGAGAGATGGGGAGCGAGAGCGAGAGAGATGGGGAGCAAGAGCGAGAGAGATGGGGAGCGAGAGCGAGAGAGATGGGGAGCGAGAGCGAGAGATATGGGGAGCGAGAGCGAGAGAGATGGGGAGCAAGAGCGAGAGAGATGGGGAGCGAGAGAGATGGGAAGCCAGACCGAGAGAGATGGGGAGCGAGAGCGAGAGAGGTGGGGAGCGAGAGCGAGAGAGGTGGGGAGCGAGAGCGAGAGAGATGGGGAGCAAGAGCGAGAGAGATGGGGAGCGAGAGCGAGAGAGATGGGGAGCGAGAGAGATGGGGAGCAAGAGCGAGAGAGATGGGGAGCGAGAGCGAGAGAGATGGGGAGCGAGAGCGAGAGAAATGAGGAGCGAGAGAGGTGGGGAGCGAGAGCAAGAGGGGTGGGGAGCGAGAGCGAGAGAGATGGGGAGGGAGAGGGAGAGCGATGGGGAGAGAGAGCGAGAGAGATGGGGAGCCAGTGCGAGAGAGATGGGGAGCGAGAGCGAGAGAGATGGGGAGCGAGGGGGTGGGGAGCGAGAGCGAGAGAGATGGGGAGCGTGAGAGATGGAGAGAGATGGGGAGACATGCGAGAGAGATGGGGAGCGAGAGCGAGAGAGATGGGGAGCGAGAGCGAGAGAGATGGGGAGCGAGAGCGAGAGAGATGGGGAGCGAGAGCGAGAGATATGGGGAGCGAGAGCGAGAGAGATGGGGAGCGAGAGCGAGAGAGATGGGGAGCGAGAGCGAGAGAGATGGGGAGCGAGTGCGAGAGAGATGGGGAGCGAGAGCGAGAGAGATGGGGAGCGAGAGCGAGAGAGATGGGGAGCGAAAGCGAGAGATGGGGAGCGAGAGCGAGAGAGATGGGGAGCGAGAGCGAGAGAGATGGGCAGCGAGAGCGAGAGATGGGCAGCGAGAGCGAGAGATGGGCAGCGAGAGCGAGAGATGGGCAGCGAGAGCGAGAGATGGGCAGCGAGAGCGAGAGATGGGCAGCGAGAGCGAGAGATGGGCAGCGAGAGCGAGAGATGGGCAGCGAGAGCGAGAGATGGGCAGCGAGAGCGAGAGATGGGCAGCGAGAGCGAGAGATGGGCAGCGAGAGCGAGAGAGATGGGCAGCGAGAGCGAGAGAGATGGGCAGCGAGAGCGAGAGAGATGGGCAGCGAGAGCGAGAGAGATGGGCAGCGAGAGCGAGAGAGATGGGCAGCGAGAGCGAGAGAGATGGGGAGCGAGAGCGAGAGAGATGGGGAGCGAGAGCGAGAGAGATGGGGAGCGAGAGCGAGAGAGATGGGGAGGGAGAGCGAGAGAGATGGGGAGGGAGAGCGAGAGAGATGGGGAGGGAGAGCGAGAGAGATGGGGAGGGAGAGCGAGAGAGATGGCGAGGGAGAGCGAGAGAGATGGCGAGGGAGAGCGAGAGAGAGATGGGGAGCGAGAGAGATGGGGAGCGAGAACGAGAGAGATGGGGAGCGAGAGCGAGAGAGACGGGGAGCGAGAGCTAGAGAGATGGGGAGCGAGAGAGATGGGGAGCGAGAGCGAGAGGGATGGGGAGCGAAAGAGATGGGGAGCGAAAACGAGAGAGATGGGGAGCGAGAACGAGAGAGATGGGGAGCGAGAGCGAGAGAGATGGGGAGCGAGAGCGAGAGAGATGGGGAGCGAGAGAGATGGGGAGCGAGAGAGATGGGGAGCGAGAGCAAGAGAGATGGGGAGCGGGAGCGAGAGAGATGGGGAGCGAGAGCGAGAGAGATGGGGAGCGAGAGCGAGAGAGATGGGGAGCGAGAGCGAGAGAGATGGGGAGCGAGAGCGAGAGAGGTGGGGAGCGAGAGAGGTGGGGAGCGAGAGTGAGAGAGGTGGGGAGCGAGAGCGAGAGGGGTGGGGAGCGAGAGCGAGAGGGGTGGGGAGCGAGAGCGAGAGGGGTGGGGAGCGAGAGCGAGAGGGGTGGGGAGCGAGAGCGAGAGGGGTGGGGAGCGAGAGCGAGAGGGGTGGGGAGCGAGAGCGAGAGGGTTGGGGAGCGAGAGCGAGAGGGGTGGGGAGCGAGAGCGAGAGGGGTGGGGAGCGAGAGCGAGAGGGGTGGGGAGCGAGAGCGAGAGGGGTGGGGAGCGAGAGCGAGAGGGGTGGGGAGCGAGAGCGAGAGGGGTGGGGAGCGAGAGTGAGAGCGATGGGGAGCGAGAGCGATGGGGAGCGAGAGCGAGAGAGATGGGGAGGGAGAACGAGAGAGATGGGGAACGAGAGCGAGAGCGATGGGGAGCGAGAGCGAGTGGGAGCGAGAGCGAGGGGGAGCGAGAGCGAGAGCGATGGGGAGCGAGAGCGATGGGGAGCGAGAGCGAGAGAGATGGGGAGCGAGAGAGATGGGGAGCGAGAGTGAGAGAGATGGGGAGCGAGAGCGATGGGGAGCGAGAGCGAGAGAGATGGGGAGCGAGAGCGAGAGCGATGGGGAGCGAGAGCGAGAGCGATGGGGAGCGAGAGTGAGAGAGATGGGGAGCGAGAGCGAGAGAGATGGGGAGCGAGGGCGAGGGTTCGGAGGAGGAGGAGCAGTCTCTGTCAGGGAGAGAACCTGAGAACATCTAAGACACTCAGAAGGTAAGAAGGTAAGTGATTTTTACTCATTTTTACTTTTATACCTTTTTCAAGTTGTGTGTGTCGGGGGGAAACTGAAGTGACATCACAGAAAAGCTGTGTCCTGAGTGGCTGGTTGGGAATCTACACTAAATTAAAAAATTAAGCATTGGTAACTAATTCAACCTAATTACTTAATTTTAATTTAGAGGGATATCTAAGCCAGAGATCGGAGAGTACTATATTTAGCTTTCGCATTTCTATTAGAAATCTAGTGCTAGGAAACAGATAGTTAACAGTAACTTTGAAATTAAAAAAAAAAAAAATTTTAAATTGTTTTTAATTTTAATTAATTGACGCAATGTCAGTTAGAGGGGTGCAGTGCTCTGACTGTGAGATGTGGCAGGGGTGCAGTGCTCTGACTGTGAGATGTGGCAGGTCCGGGAGGCTTGCAGCGTCCCGGATGGCTTCATCTGCAGAAAGTGCACCCAACTGGAGCTCCTCACAGATCGCATGTTCGGTTGGAGCGGCAGTTGGATGCACTTAGGAGCATGCAGGTGGCGGAAAGCGTCATAGATCGCAGTTATATAAATGTGGTCACACCCAACGTGCAGGCAGAGAAATGGGTGACCACCAGGAAGGGCAGGCAGTCAGTGCAGGAATCCCCTGTGGTTGTCCCCCTCTCGAACACATATACCCCTTTGGATACTGTCGGGGGGGACAGCCTATCAGGGGAAAACAGCAGCAGCCAGAGCAGTGGCACCACAGCTGGCTCTGATGTTCAGAAGGGAGGGCCAAAGCGCAGAAGAGTAGTAGTAATAGGGGACTCTATAGTCAGGGGCACAGATAAGCGCTTCTGTGAACGTGAAAGAGACTCCAGGATGGTATGTTGCCTCCCTGGTGCCAGGGTCCAGGATGTCTCCGAACGGGTAGAGGGCATCCTGAAGGGGGAGGGCAAACAGGCAGAGGTCTTTGTACATATTGGTACTAACGACATAGGTAGGAAGGAGCATGAGGTCCTGCAGCAGGAGTTCAGGGAGCTAGGCATAAAGTTAAAAGACAGGACCTCGAGGGTTGTAATCTCGGGATTACTCCCTGTGCCACGTGCCAGTGAGGCTAGAAATAGGAAGATAGAGCAGCTAAACACGTGGCTAAACAGCTGGTGTAGGAGGGAGGGTTTCCGTTATCTGGACCACTGGGAGCTCTTCCGGGGCAGGTGTGACCTGTATAAGAAGGACGGGTTGCATCTAAACCGGAGAGGCATAAATATCCTGGCCGCGAGGTTTGCTAGTGTCACACGAGAGGGTTTAAACTAGTATGGCAGGGGGGTGGGCACAGGAGCAATAGGTCAGAAGGTGAGAGCATTGAGGGAGAACTAGGGAATAGGGACAGTGTGGCTCTGAGGCAGAGCAGACAGGGAGAAGTTGCTGAACACAGCGGGTCTGGTGGCCTGAAATGCATATGTTTTAATGCAAGAAGTATTACGGGTAAGGCAGATGAACTTAGAGCTTGGAACTATGATGTTGTTGCCATTACAGAGACCTGGTTGAGGGAAGGGCAGGATTGGCAGCTAAACGTTCCAGGATTTAGATGTTTCAGGCGGGATAGAGGGGGATGTAAAAGGGGAGGCGGAGTTGCGCTACTGGTTAGGGAGAATATTACAGCTGTACTACGGGAGGACACCTCAGAGGGCAGCGAGGCTATATGGGTAGAGATCAGGAATAAGAAGGGTGCAGTCACAATGTTGGGGGTTTACTACAGGCCTCCCAACAGCCAGCGGCAGATAAGAGGAGCAGATAGGTAGACAGATTTTGGAAAAGAGTAAAAACAGGGTTGTGGTGATGGGAGACTTCAACTTTCCCAATATTGACTGGGACTCACTTAGTGCCAGGGGCTTAGACGGGGCGGAGTTTGAAAGGACCATCCAGGAGGGCTTCTTAAAACAATATGTAGACAGTCCAACTAGGGGTGGGGCGGTACTGGACCTGGTATTGGGAATGAGCCTGGCCAGGTGGTAGATGTTTCAGTAGGGGAGCATTTCGGTAACAGTGACCACAATTCAGTAAGTTTTAAAGTACTGGTGGACAAGGATAAGAGTGGTCCGAGGATGAATGTGCTAAATTAGGGGGAAGCTAATTATAACAATATTAGGTGGGAACTGAAGAACATAGATTGGGGGCGGATGTTTGAGGGCAAATCAACATCCGACATGTGGGAGGCTTTCAAGTGGCAGTTGAAAGGAATTCAGGACCGGCATGTTCCTGTGAGGAAGAAGGATAAATACGGCAATTTTCGGGAACCTTGGATGACGAGAGATATTGTAGGCCTCGTCAAAAAGAAAAAGGAGGCATTTATCAGGGCTAAAAGGCTGGGAACAGACGAAGCCTGCGTGGAATATAAGTAGGAAGGAACTTAAGCAAGGAGTCAGGAGGGCTAGAAGGGGTCACGAAAAGTCATTGGCAAATAGGGTTAAGGAAAATCCCAAGGCTTTTTACACGTACATAAAAAGCAAGAGGGTAGCCAGGGAAAGGGTTGGCCCACTGAAGGACAGGCGAGGGAATCTATGTGTGGAGCCAGAGGAAATGGGCGAGGTACTAAATGAATACTTTGCATCAGTATTCACCAAAGAGAAGAAATTGGTAGATGTTGAGTCTGGAGAAGGGTGTGTAGATAGCCTGGGTCACATTGAGATCCAAAAAGACGAGGTGTTGGGGGTCTTAAAAAATATTACGGTAGATAAGTCCCCAGGGCCTGATGGGATCTACCCCAGAATACTGAAGGAGGCTGGAGAGGAAATTGCTGAGGCCTTGACAGAAATCTTTGGATCCTCGCTGTTTTCCGGGGATGTCCCGGAGGACTGGAGAATAGCCAATGTTGTTCCTCTGTTTAAGAAGGGTAGCAAGGATAATCCCGGGAACTACAGGCCGGTGAGCCTTACTTCAGTGGTAGGGAAATTACTGGAGAGAATTCTTCGAGACAGGATCTACTCCCATTTGGAAGCAAATGGACGTGTTAGTGAGAGGCAGCACGGTTTTGTGAAGGGAAGATCGTGTCTCACGAACTTGATAGTAAGGCCTTTGACAATGTCCCTCATGGTAGACTAGTACAAAAGGTGAAGTCACATGGGATCAGGGGTGAGCTGGCAAGGTGGATACAGAACTGGCTAGGCCATAGAAGGCAGAAAGTAGCAATGGAAAGATGCTTTTCTAATTGGAGGGTTGTGACCAGTGGTGTTCCACAGGGATCAGTGCTGGGACCATTGCTCTTTGTAGTATATGTAAATGATTTGGAGGAAAATGTAACTGGTCTGATTAGTAAGCTTGCAGACGACACAAAGGTTGGTGGAATTGCGGATAGCGATGAGGACTGTCGGAGGATACAGCAGGATTTAGATTGTTTGGAGGCTTGGGCGGAGAGATGGCAGATGGAGTTTAATCCGGACAAATGTGAGGTAATGCATTTTGGAAGGTCTAATGCAGGTAGGGAATATACAGTGAATGGTAGAACCCTCAAGAGTATTGAAAGTCAAAGAGATCTAGGAGTACAGGTCCACAGGTCATTGAAAGGGGCAACACAGGTGGAGAAGGTAGTCAAGAAGGCATACGGCATGCTTGCCTTCATTGGCCGGGGCATTGAGTATAAGAATTGGCAAGTCATGTTGCAGCTGTATAGAACCTTAGTTAGGCCACACTTGGAGTATAGTGTTCAATTCTGGTCGCCATACTACCAGAAGGATGTGGAGACTTTAGAGAGGGTGCAGAAGAGATTTACCAGAATGTTGCCTGGTATGGAGAGCATTAGCTATGAGGAGCGGTTGAATAAACTCGGTTTGTTCTCACTGGAACGAAGGAGGTTGAGGGGAGACCTGATAGAGGTATACAAAATTATGAGGGGCATAGACAGAGTGGATAGTCAAAGGCTTTTCCCCAGGGTAGAGGGGTCAATTACTAGGGGGGCATAGGTTTAAGGTGAGAGGGGCAAGGTTTAGAGTAGATGTACGAGGCAGGTTTTTTTACGCAGAGGGTAGTGGGTGCCTGGAACTCGCGACCTGAAGAGGTGGTGGAAGCATAGTGACATTTAAGGGGCATCTTGACAAATAAATGAATACGATGGGAATAGAGGGATACGGACCCAGGAAGTGGAGAAGATGGTAGTTTAGTCGGGCAGCATGGTCGGCACGGGCTTGGAGGGCCGAAGGGCCTGTTCCTGTGCTCTACATTTCTTTGTTCTTTGTTAGATGGGGACCAAGAGCGAGAGAGATGGGGAGCAAGAGCAAGAGAGATGGGGAGCGAGAGCGATGGGGAGCGAGAGCGAGAGCGATGGGGAGCGAGAGCGAGAGAGATGGGGAGCGAGAGCGAGAGAGATGGGGAGCGAGAGCGAGAGAGATGGGGAGCGAGAGCGAGAGAGATGGGGAGCGAGAGCGAGAGAGATGGGGAGCGAGAGCGAGAGAGATGGGGAGCGAGAGCGAGAGAGATACGGAGCGAGACCGAGAGAGATGGGGAGCGAGGGCGAGAGAGATGGGGAGCGATGGCGAGAGAGATGGGGAGCGAGGGCGAGAGAGATGGGGAGCGAGGGCGAGAGAGCTGGGGAGCGACAGCGAGAGAGATGGGGAGCGAGAGCGAGAGAGATGGGGAGCGAGAGCGAGAGAGAGATGGGGAGCGAGAGCGAGAGAGATGGGGAGCGAGAGCGAGAGAGATGGGGAGCGAGAGCGAGAGAGATGGGGAGCGAGAGCGAGAGAGATGGGGAGCGAGAGCGAGAGAGATGGGGAGCGAGAGCGAGAGAGATGGGGAGCGAGAGCGAGAGAGATGGGGAGCGAGAGCGAGAGAGATGGGAAGCGAGAGCGAGAGAGATGGGAAGCGAGAGCGAGAGAGATGGGGAGCGAGAGCGAAAGATATGGAGAGCGAGAGCGAGAGAGATGGAGAGCGAGGGCGAGAGAGATGGGGAGCGAGAGCGAGAGAGATGGGGAGCGAGAGCGAGAGAGATGGGGAGCGAGAGCGAGAGAGATGGGGAGCGAGAGTGAGAGAGATGGGGAGCGAGTGCGAGAGAGATGGGGATCGAGAGAGATGGGGAGAGAGAGCGAGAGAGATGGGGAGCGAGAGCGAGAGAGATGGGGAGCGAGAGCGAGAGAGATGGGGAGTGAGAGCGAGAGAGATGGGGAGCGAGAGCGAGAGAGATGGGGAGCGAGAGCGAGAGAGATGGGGAGCGAGAGCGAGAGAGATGGGGAGCGAGAGAGATGGGGAGCGAGAGAGATGGGGAGCGAGAGAGATGGGGAGCGAGAGCGAGAGAGATGGGGAGCGAGACCGAGAGAGGTTGGGAGCGGGAGCGAGTGAGATGGGGAGGGGGAGCGAGGGAGATGGGGAGCAAGAGCGAGAGAGATGGGGAGCGAGAGTGAGAGTGATGGGGAGCGAGAGCGAGAGAGATGGAGAGCGGGAGCGAGAGAGATGGAGAGCGGGAGCGAGAGATGGGGAGCGAGAGCGAGAGGGATGGGGAGCGAGAGCGAGCGAGATGGAGAGCGAAAGAGATGGGGAGCGAGAGCGAGAGAGATGGGGAGCGAGAGCGAGAGAGATGGGGAGCGAGAGCGAGAGAGATGGGGAGCGAGAGCGAGAGAGATGGGGAGCGAGAGCGAGAGAGATGGGGAGCGAGAGAGATGGGGAGCGAGAGCGAGAGAGATGGGGAGCGAGTGCGAGAGAGATGGGGAGCGAGATGGGGAGCGAGAGGGAGAGAGATGGGGAGCGAGAGGGAGAGAGATGGGGAGCGAGAGGGAGAGAGATGGGGAGCGAGAGCGAGAGAGATGGGGAGCGAGAGCGAGAGAGATGGGGAGCAAGAGCGAGAGAGATGGAGAGCGAGAGCGAGAGAGCTGGAGAGCGGAAGCGAGAGAGATGGAGAGGGAGAGAGATGGAGAGCGAGGGCGAGAGAGATGGGGAGCGGGAGCGAGAGAGGTGGAACGAGAGCGAGGCAGATGGGGAGCGAGAGCGAGAGAGATGGGGAGCGAGAGCGAGAGAGTTGGGGAGCGAGAGCGAGAGAGTTGGGGAGCGAGAGCGAGAGAGATGGGAAGCGAGAGCGAGAGAGATGGAGAGCGAGAGCGAGAGAGATGGAGAGCGAGAGCGAGAGAGATGGAGAGCGAGGGCGACAGAGATGGGGAACGGGAGCGAGACAGATGGGGAGCGAGAGCGAGACAGATGGGGAGCGAGAGCGAGAGAGATGGGGAGCGAGAGCGAGAGAGATGGGGAGCGAGAGCGAGAGAGATGGGGAGCGAGAGCGAGAGAGATGGGGAGCGAGAGCGAGAGAGATGGGGAGCGAGAGCGAGAGAGATGGGGAGCGAGAGCGAGAGAGATGGGGAGCGAGAGCGAGAGAGATGGGGAGCGAGAGCGAGAGAGATGGGGAGCGAGAGCGAGAGAGATGGGGAGCGAGAGCGAGAGAGATGGGGAGCGAGTGCGAGAGAGATGGGGAGCGAGTGCGAGAGAGATGGGGATCGAGAGCGAGAGAGATGGGGAGAGAGAGCGAGAGAGATGGGGAGAGAGAGCGAGAGAGATGGGGAGCGAGAGAGATGGGGAGCGAGAGCGAGAGAGATGGGGAGCGAGAGCGAGAGAGATGGGGAGCGAGAGCGAGAGAGATGGGGAGCGAGAGCGAGAGAGATGGGGAGCGAGAGCAAGAGAGATGGGGAGCGAGAGCAAGAGAGATGGGGAGCGAGAGCAAGAGAGATGGGGAGCGAGAGCAAGAGAGATGGGGAGCAAGAGAGATGGGGAGCGAGAGCGAGGGAGATGGGGAGCGAGAGCGAGAGAGATGGGGAGCGAGAGCGAGAGAGATGGAGAGCGGGAGCGAGAGAGATGGAGAGCGGGAGCGAGAGAGATGGAGAGCGAGAGAGATGGGGAGCGAGAGAGATGGGGAGCGAGAGCGAGAGAGATGGGGAGCGAGAGCGAGAGAGATGGGGAGCAAGAGCGAGAGAGATGGAGAGCGAGAGCGAGAGAGCTGGAGAGCGGAAGCGAGAGAGATGGAGAGGGAGAGAGATGGAGAGCGAGGGCGAGAGAGATGGGGAGCGGGAGCGAGAGAGGTGGAACGAGAGCGAGGCAGATGGGGAGCGAGAGCGAGAGAGATGGGGAGCGAGAGCGAGAGAGTTGGGGAGCGAGAGCGAGAGAGATGGGAAGCGAGAGCGAGAGAGATGGAGAGCGAGAGCGAGAGAGATGGAGAGCGAGAGCGAGAGAGATGGAGAGCGAGGGCGACAGAGATGGGGAACGGGAGCGAGACAGATGGGGAGCGAGAGCGAGACAGATGGGGAGCGAGAGCGAGACAGATGGGGAGCGAGAGCGAGAGAGATGGGGAGCGAGAGCGAGAGAGATGGGGAGCGAGAGCGAGAGAGATGGGGAGCGAGAGCGAGAGAGATGGGGAGCGAGAGCGAGAGAGATGGGGAGCGAGAGCGAGAGAGATGGGGAGCGAGAGCGAGAGAGATGGGGAGCGAGAGCGAGAGAGATGGGGAGCGAGAGCGAGAGAGATGGGGAGCTAGTGCGAGAGAGATGGGGAGCGAGTGCGAGAGAGACGGGGATCGAGAGCGAGATAGATGGGGAGAGAGAGCGAGAGAGATGGGGAGCGAGAGCGAGAGAGATGGGGAGCGAGAGCGAGAGAGATGGGGAGCGAGAGCGAGAGAGATGGGGAGCGAGAGCAAGAGAGATGGGGAGCGAGAGCAAGAGAGATGGGGAGCGAGAGCAAGAGAGATGGGGAGCGAGAGCAAGAGAGATGGGGAGCGAGAGCAAGAGAGATGGGGAGCGAGAGCAAGAGAGATGGGGAGCGAGAGCAAGAGAGATGGGGAGCGAGAGCAAGAGAGATGGGGAGCAAGAGAGATGGGGAGCGAGAGCGAGGGAGATGGGGAGCGAGAGCGAGAGAGATGGAGAGCGGGAGCGAGAGAGATGGAGAGCGGGAGCGAGAGATGGAGAGCGAGAGAGATGGGGAGCGAGAGAGATGGGGAGCGAGAGAGATGGGGAGCGAGAGCGAGAGAGATGGGGAGCGAGAGCGAGAGAGATGGGGAGCGAGAGCGAGAGAGATGGGGAGCGAGAGCGAGAGAGGTGGGGAGCGAGAGCGAGAGAGGTGGGGAGCGAGAGCGAGAGAGATGGGGAGCGAGAGCGAGAGAGATGGGGAGCGAGAGCGAGAGAGATGGGGAGCGAGAGCGAGAGAGATGGGGAGCGAGAGCGAGAGAGATGGGGAGCGAGAGCGAGAGAGATGGGGAGCGAGAGCGAGAGAGATGGGGAGCGAGAGCGAGAGAGATGGGGAGCGAGAGCGAGAGAGATGGGGAGCGAGAGCGAGAGAGATGGGGAGCGAGAGCGAGAGAGATGGGGAGCGAGAGCGAGAGAGATGGGGAGCGAGAGCGAGAGAGATGGGGAGCGAGAGCGAGAGAGATGGGGAGCGAGAGCGAGAGAGATGGGGAGCGAGAGCGAGAGAGATGGGGAGCGAGAGCGAGAGAGATGGGGAGCGAGAGCGAGAGAGATGGGGAGCGAGAGCGAGAGAGATGGGGAGCGAGAGCGAGAGAGATGGGGAGCGAGAGCGAGAGAGATGGGGAGCGAGAGCGAGAGAGATGGGGAGCGAGAGCGAGAGAGATGGGGAGCGAGAGCGAGAGAGATGGGGAGCGAGAGCGAGAGAGATGGGGAGCGAGTGCGAGAGAGATGGGGAGCGAGTGCGAGAGAGATGGGGAGCGAGAGCGAGAGAGGTGGGGAGCGAGAGCGAGAGAGGTGGGGAGCGAGAGCGAGAGAGGTGGGGAGCGAGAGCGAGAGGTGGGGAGCGGGAGCGAGTGAGATGGGGAGGGTGAGCGAGAGAGATGGGGAGCAAGATCGAGAGAGATGGGGAGCGAGAGCGAGAGTGATCGAGAGCGAGAGAGATGGAGCGAGAGAGGTGGGGAGCGAGAGCGAGAGAGATGGGGAGCGAGAGCGAGAGAGATGGAGAGCGGGAGCGAGAGATGGGGAGCGAGAGCGAGATCGATGGGGAGCGATAGCGAGATAGATGCGGAGCGAGAGAGATGGGGAGCGACAGAGGTGGGGAGCGAGAGAGATGGGGAGCAAGAGCGAGAGAGATGGGCAGCGAGAGCGAGAGAGATGGGGAGCGAGAGCGAGAGAGATGGGGAGGGAGAGCGAGAGAGATGGGGAGGGAGAGCGAGAGAGATGGCGAGGGAGAGCGAGAGAGATGGGGAGCGAGAGCGAGAGAGATGGGGAGCGAGAACGAGAGAGATGGGGAGCGAGAGCGAGAGAGACGGGGAGCGAGAGCTAGAGAGATGGGAGCGAGAGAGATGGGGAGCGAGAGAGATGGGGAGCGAAAACGAGAGAGATGGGGAGCGAGAGCGAGAGAGATGGGGAGCGAGAGCGAGAGAGATGGGGAGCGAGAGAGATGGGGAGCGAGAGAGATGGGGAGCGAGAGAGATGGGGAGCGAGAGCAAGAGAGATGGGGAGCGGGAGCGAGAGAGATGGGGAGCGGGAGCGAGAGAGATGGAGAGCGGGAGCGAGAGAGATGGATAGCGGGAGCGAGAGGGATGGGGAGCGAGAGAGATGGGGAGCGAGAGCGAGAGAGATGGGGAGCGAGAGCGAGAGAGATGGGGAGCGAGAGCGAGAGAGATGGGGAGCGAGAGCGAGAGAGATGGGGAGCGAGAGCGAGAGAGATGGGGAGCGAGAGCGAGAGAGATGGGGAGCGAGAGCGAGAGAGATGAGGAGCGAGAGCGAGAGAGATGGGGAGCGAGAGCGAGAGAGATGGGGAGCGAGAGAGATGGGGAGCGAGAGCGAGAGAGATGGGGAGCGTGAGCGAGAGAGATGGGGAGCGTGAGCGAGAGAGATGGGGAGCGTGAGCGAGAGAGATGGGGAGCGAGAGCGAGAGAGTTGGGGAGCGAGAGCGAGAGAGTTGGGGAGCGAGAGCGATGGGGAGCGAGAGAGATGGGGAGCGAGAGAGATGGGGAGCGAGAGAGATGGGGAGCGAGAGAGATGGGGAGCGAGAGAGATGGGGAGCGAGAGAGATGGGGAGCGAGAGCGAGAGAGATGGGGAGCGAGAGCGAGAGAGATGGGGAGCGAGAGCGAGAGAGATGGGGAGCGAGAGCGAGAGAGATGGGGAGCGAGAGCGAGAGAGATGGGGAGCGAGAGCGAGAGAGATGGGGAGCGAGAGCGAGAGAGATGGGGAGCGAGAGCGAGAGAGATGGGGAGCGAGAGCGAGAGAGATGGGGAGCGAGAGCGAGAGATAAGGGGAGCGAGAGCGAGAGAGATGGGGAGCGAGAGCGAGAGAGATGGGGAGCGAGAGCGAGAGATAAGGGGAGCGAGAGCGAGAGATATGGGGAGCGAGAGCGAGAGATATGGGGAGCGAGAGCGAGAGCGATGGGGAGCAAGAGCGAGAGAGATGGGGAGCGAGAGCGAGAGAGATGGGGAGCGAGAGCGAGAGAGATGGGGAGCGAGAGCGAGAGAGATGGGGAGCGAGAGCGAGAGAGATGGGGAGCGAGAGTGATGGGGAGCGAGAGCGAGAGAGATGGGGAGCGAGAGCGAGAGAGATGGGGAGCGAGAGCGAGAGAGATGGGGAGCGAGAGCGAGAGAGATGGGGAGCGAGAGCGAGAGAGATGGAGAGCGAGAGCGAGAGAGCTGGAGAGCGGAAGCGAGAGAGATGGAGAGGGAGAGAGATGGAGAGCGAGGGCGAGAGAGATGGGGAGCGGGAGCGAGAGAGGTGGAACGAGAGCGAGACAGATGGGGAGCCGGAGCGAGAGAGATGGGGAGCGAGAGCGAGAGAGATGGGAAGCGAGAGCAAGAGAGATGGGAAGCGAGAGCGAGAGAGTTGGAGAGCGAGAGCGAGAGAGATGGAGAGCGAGGGCGAGAGAGATGGAGAGCGAGGGCGAGAGAGATGGGGAACGGGAGCGAGACAGATGGGGAGCGAGAGCGAGAGAGATGGGGAGCGAGAGCGAGAGAGATGGGGAGCGAAAGCGAGAGAGATGGGGAGCGAGAGCGAGAGAGATGGGGAGCGAGTGCGAGAGAGATGGGGAGCGAGTGCGAGAGAGATGGGGATCGAGAGCGAGAGAGAGAGCGAGAGAGATGGGGAGCGAGAGCGAGAGAGATGGGGAGCGAGAGCGAGAGAGATGGGGAGCGAGAGCGAGAGAGATGGGGAGCGAGAGCGAGAGAGATGGGGAGCGAGAGCGAGAGAGATGGGGAGCGAGAGCGAGAGAGATGGGGAGCGAGAGCGAGAGAGATGGGGAGCGAGAGCGAGAGAGATGGGGAGCGAGAGCAAGAGAGATGGGGAGCGAGAGAGATGGGGAGCGAGAGCGAGGGAGATGGGGAGCGAGAGCGAGAGAGATGGGGAGCGAGAGCGAGAGAGATGGGGAGCGAGAGCGAGAGAGATGGAGAGGGGGAGCAAGAGAGATGGAGAGCGGGAGCGAGAGATGGGGAGCGAGAGAGATGGGGAGCGAGAGCGAGAGAGATGGGGAGCGAGAGCGAGAGAGATGGGGAGCGAGAGAGATGGGGAGCGAGAGCGAGAGAGATGGGGAGCGAGAGCGAGAGAGATGGGGAGCGAGAGCGAGAGAGATGGGGAGCGAGAGCGAGAGAGATGGGGAGCGAGAGCGAGAGAGATGGGGAGCGAGAGCGAGAGAGATGGGGAGCGAGAGCGAGAGAGATGGGGAGCGAGAGCGAGAGAGATGGGGAGCGAGAGCGAGAGAGATGGGGAGCGAGAGCGAGAGAGATGGGGAGCGAGAGCGAGAGAGATGGGGAGCGAGAGCGAGAGAGATGGGGAGCGAGAGCGAGAGAGATGGGGAGCGAGAGCGAGAGAGATGGGGAGCGAGAGCGAGAGAGATGGGGAGCGAGAGCGAGAGAGATGGGGAGCGAGAGCGAGAGAGATGGGGAGCGAGAGCGAGAGAGATGGGGAGCGAGAGCGAGAGAGATGGGGAGCGAGAGCGAGAGAGATGGGGAGCGAGAGCGAGAGAGATGGGGAGCGAGAGCGAGAGAGATGGGGAGCGAGAGCGAGAGAGATGGGGAGCGAGAGCGAGAGAGATGGGGAGCGAGAGCGAGAGAGATGGGGAGCGAGAGCGAGAGAGATGGGGAGCGAGAGCGAGAGAGATGGGGAGCGAGAGCGAGAGAGATGGGGAGCGAGAGCGAGAGAGATGGGGAGCGAGAGCGAGAGAGATGGGGAGCGAGTGCGAGAGAGATGGGGAGCGAGAGCGAGAGAGGTGGGGTGCGAGAGCGAGAGAGGTGGGGAGCGAGAGAGGTGGGGAGCGAGAGCGAGAGAGGTGGGGAGCGAGAGCGAGAGAGGTGGGGAACGGGAGCGAGTGAGATGGGAAGGGTGAGCGAGAGAGATGGGGAGCAAGATCGAGAGAGATGGGGAGCGAGAGCGAGAGTGATCGAGAGCGAGAGAGATGGAGCGAGAGGGGTGGAGAGCGAGAGCGAGAGAGATGGGGAGCGAGAGCGAGAGAGATGGAGAGCGGGAGCGAGAGATGGGGAGCGAGAGCGAGATCGATGGGGAGCGATAGCGAGATAGATGCGGAGCGAGAGAGATGGGGAGCGAGAAGGTGGGGAGCGAGAGAGATGGGGAGCAAGAGCGAGAGAGATGGGCAGCGAGAGCGAGAGAAATGGGGAGCGAGAGCGAGAGAGATGGGGAGGGAGAGCGAGAGAGATGGGGAGGGAGAGTGAGAGAGATGGGGAGGGAGAGCGAGAGAGATGGCGAGGGAGAGCGAGAGAGATGGGGAGCGAGAGCGAGAGAGATGGGGAGCGAGAACGAGAGAGATGGGGAGCGAGAGCGAGAGAGACGGGGAGCGAGAGCTAGAGAGATGGGGAGCGAGAGAGATGGGGAGCGAGAGCGAGAGGGATGGGGAGCGAGAGAGATGGGGAGCGAAAACGAGAGAAATGGGGAGCGAGAGAGATGGGGAGCGAGAGAGATGGGGAGCGAGAGAGATGGGGAGCGAGAGAGATGGGGAGTGAGAGAGATGGGGAGCGAGAGAGATGGGGAGCGAGAGAGATGGGGAGCGAGAGAGATGGGGAGCGAGAGAGATGGGGAGCGAGAGCAAGAGAGATGGGGAGCGGGAGCGAGAGAGATGGGGAGCGGGAGCGAGAGAGATGGAGAGCGGGAGCGAGAGAGATGGAGAGCGGGAGCGAGAGAGATGGGGAGCGAGAGCGAGAGAGATGGGGAGCGAGAGCGAGAGAGATGGGGAGCGAGAGCGAGAGAGATGGGGAGCGAGAGCGAGAGAGATGGGGAGCGAGAGCGAGAGAGATGGGGAGCGAGAGCGAGAGATAAGGGGAGCGAGAGCGAGAGATATGGGGAGCGAGAGCGAGAGAGATGGGGAGCGAGAGCGAGAGAGATGGGGAGCGAGAGCGAGAGAGATGGGGAGCGAGAGCGAGAGATGGGGAGCGAGAGCGAGAGAGATGGGGAGCGAGAGCGAGAGAGATGGGGAGCGAGAGCGAGAGAGATGGGGAGCGAGAGCGAGAGAGATGGGGAGCGAGATCGAGAGAGATGGGGAGCGAGAGCGAGAGAGATGGGGAGCGAGAGCGAGAGAGATGGGGAGCGAGAGCGAGAGAGATGGGGAGCGAGAGCGAGAGAGATGGGGAGCGAGAGCGAGAGAGATGGGGAGCGAGAGCGAGAGAGATGGGGAGCGAGAGCGAGAGAGATGGGGAGCGAGAGCGAGAGAGATGGGGAGCGAGAGCGAGAGAGATGGGGAGCGAGAGCGAGAGAGATGGGGAGCGAGAGCGAGAGAGATGGGGAGCGAGAGCGAGAGAGATGGGGAGCGAGAGCGAGAGAGATGGGGAGCGAGAGCGAGAGAGATGGGGAGCGAGAGCGAGAGAGATGGGGAGCGAGAGCGAGAGAGATGGGGAGCGAGAGCGAGAGAGATGGGGAGCGAGAGCGAGAGAGATGGAGAGCGAGAGCGAGAGAGCTGGAGAGCGGAAGCGAGAGAGATGGAGAGGGAGAGAGATGGAGAGCGAGGGCGAGAGAGATGGGGAGCGGGAGCGAGAGAGGTGGAACGAGAGCGAGACAGATGGGGAGCCGGAGCGAGAGGGATGGGGAGCGAGAGCGGGCGAAATGGAGAGCGAGAGCGAGAGAGATGGGGAGCGAGAGCGAGAGAGATGGGGAGCGAGTGCGAGAGAGATGGGGAACGAGAGCGAGAGAGATGGGGAGCGAGAGCGATGGGGAGCGAGAGAGATGGGTAGCGAGAGCGAGAGAGATGGGGAGCGAGAGCGAGAGAGATGGGGAGCGAGAGCGAGAGAGATGGGGAGCGAGAGCGAGAGAGATGGGGAGCGAGAGCGAGAGAGATGGGGAGCGAGAGCGAGAGAGATGGGGAGCGAGAGCGAGAGAGATGGGGAGCGAGAGCGAGAGAGATGGGGAGCGAGAGCGAGAGAGATGGGGAGCGAGAGCGAGAGAGATGGGGAGCGAGAGCGAGAGAGATGGGGAGCGAGAGCGAGAGAGATGGGGAGCGAGAGCGAGAGAGATGGGGAGCGAGAGCGAGAGAGATGAGGAGCGAGAGGTGGGGAGCTAGAGCGTGAGAGGTGGGGAGCGAGAGCGAGAGAGATGGGGAGCGAGAGCGAGAGAGATGGGGAGCCAGTGCGAGAGAGATGGGTGCCAGTGCGAGAGAGATGGGGAGCGAGAGCGAGAGAGATGGGAAGCGAGAGCGAGAGAGATGGGGAGCGAGAGCGAGAGAGATGGGGAGCGAGAGCGAGAGAGATGGGGAGCGAGAGCGAGAGAGATGGGGAGCGAGAGCGAGAGAGATGGGGAGCGAGAGCGAGAGAGATGGGGAGCGAGAGCGAGAGAGATGGGGAGCGAGAGCGAGAGAGATGGGGAGCGAGAGCGAGAGAGATGGGGAGCGAGAGCGAGAGAGATGGGGAGCGAGAGCGAGAGAGATGGGGAGCGAGAGCGAGAGAGATGGGGAGCGAGAGCGAGAGAGATGGGGAGCGAGAGCGAGAGAGATGGGGAGCGAGAGCGAGAGAGGTGGGGTGCGAGAGCGAGAGAGGTGGGGAGTGAGAGAGGTGGGGAGCGAGAGCGAGAGAGGTGGGGAGCGAGAGCGAGAGAGGTGGGGAACGGGAGCGAGTGAGATGGGAAGGGTGAGCGAGAGAGATGGGGAGCAAGATCGAGAGAGATGGGGAGCGAGAGCGAGAGTGATCGAGAGCGAGAGAGATGGAGCGAGAGGGGTGGAGAGCGAGAGCGAGAGAGATGGGGAGCGAGAGCGAGAGAGATGGAGAGCGGGAGCGAGAGCGAGAGAGATGGGGAGCGATAGCGAGATAGATGCGGAGCGAGAGAGATGGGGAGCGAGAAGGTGGGGAGCGAGAGAGATGGGGAGCAAGAGCGAGAGAGATGGGCAGCGAGAGCGAGAGAAATGGGGAGCGAGAGCGAGAGAGATGGGGAGGGAGAGCGAGAGAGATGGGGAGGGAGAGCGAGAGAGATGGGGAGGGAGAGCGAGAGAGATGGCGAGGGAGAGCGAGAGAGATGGCGAGGGAGAGCGAGAGAGATGGGGAGCGAGAGCGAGAGAGATGGGGAGCGAGAACGAGAGAGATGGGGAGCGAGAGCGAGAGAGACGGGGAGCGAGAGCTAGAGAGATGGGGAGCGAGAGAGATGGGGAGCGAGAGCGAGAGGGATGGGGAGCGAGAGAGATGGGGAGCGAAAACGAGAGAAATGGGGAGCGAGAGAGATGGGGAGCGAGAGAGATGGGGAGCGAGAGAGATGGGGAGCGAGAGAGATGGGGAGCGAGAGAGATGGGGAGCGAGAGAGATGGGGAGCGAGAGAGATGGGGAGCGAGAGAGATGGGGAGCGAGAGAGATGGGGAGCGAGAGAGATGGGGAGCGAGAGAGATGGGGAGCGAGAGAGATGGGGAGCGAGAGAGATGGGGAGCGAGAGAGATGGGGAGCGAGAGCAAGAGAGATGGGGAGCGGGAGCGAGAGAGATGGGGAGCGGGAGCGAGAGAGATGGAGAGCGGGAGCGAGAGAGATGGAGAGCGGGAGCGAGAGAGATGGGGAGCGAGAGCGAGAGAGATGGGGAGCGAGAGCGAGAGAGATGGGGAGCGAGAGCGAGAGAGATGGGGAGCGAGAGCGAGAGAGATGGGGAGCGAGAGCGAGAGAGATGGGGAGCGAGAGCGAGAGATAAGGGGAGCGAGAGCGAGAGATATGGGGAGCGAGAGCGAGAGAGATGGGGAGCGAGAGCGAGAGAGATGGGGAGCGAGAGCGAGAGAGATGGGGAGCGAGAGCGAGAGAGATGGGGAGCGAGAGCGAGAGATGGGGAGCGAGAGCGAGAGAGATGGGGAGCGAGAGCGAGAGAGATGGGGAGCGAGAGCGAGAGAGATGGGGAGCGAGAGCGAGAGAGATGGGGAGCGAGAGCGAGAGAGATGGGGAGCGAGAGCGAGAGAGATGGGGAGCGAGAGCGAGAGAGATGGGGAGCGAGAGCGAGAGAGATGGGGAGCGAGAGCGAGAGAGATGGGGAGCGAGAGGGAGAGAGATGGGGAGCGAGAGCGAGAGAGATGGGGAGCGAGAGCGAGAGAGATGGGGAGCGAGAGCGAGAGAGATGGGGAGCGAGAGCGAGAGAGATGGGGAGCGAGAGCGAGAGAGATGGGGAGCGAGAGCGAGAGAGATGGGGAGCGAGAGCGAGAGAGATGGGGAGCGAGAGCGAGAGAGATGGGGAGCGAGAGCGAGAGAGATGGGGAGCGAGAGCGAGAGAGATGGGGAGCGAGAGCGAGAGAGATGGGGAGCGAGAGCGAGAGAGATGGGGAGCGAGAGCGAGAGAGATGGAGAGCGAGAGCGAGAGAGCTGGAGAGCGGAAGCGAGAGAGATGGAGAGGGAGAGAGATGGAGAGCGAGGGCGAGAGAGATGGGGAGCGGGAGCGAGAGAGGTGGAACGAGAGCGAGACAGATGGGGAGCCGGAGCGAGAGGGATGGGGAGCGAGATCGGGCGAAATGGAGAGCGAGAGCGAGAGAGATGGGGAGCGAGAGCGAGAGAGATGGGGAGCGAGTGCGAGAGAGATGGGGAACGAGAGCGAGAGAGATGGGGAGCGTGAGCGAGAGAGATGGGGAGCGTGAGCGAGAGAGATGGGGAGCGAGAGAGATGGGTAGCGAGAGCGAGAGAGATGGGGAGCGAGAGCGAGAGAGATGGGGAGCGAGAGCGAGAGAGATGGGGAGCGAGAGCGAGAGAGATGGGGAGCGAGAGCGAGAGAGATGGGGAGCGAGAGCGAGAGAGATGGGGAGCGAGAGCGAGAGAGATGGGGAGCGAGAGCGAGAGAGATGGGGAGCGAGAGCGAGAGAGATGGGGAGCGAGAGCGAGAGAGATGGGGAGCGAGAGCGAGAGAGATGGGGAGCGAGAGCGAGAGAGATGGGGAGCGAGAGCGAGAGAGATGGGGAGCGAGAGCGAGAGAGATGGGGAGCGAGAGGTGGGGAGCTAGAGCGTGAGAGGTGGGGAGCGAGAGCGAGAGAGATGGGGAGCGAGAGCGAGAGAGATGGGGAGCCAGTGCGAGAGAGATGGGTGCCAGTGCGAGAGAGATGGGGAGCGAGAGCGAGAGAGATGGGAAGCGAGAGGGCTGGGGAGCGAGAGCGAGAGAGGTGGGGAGCGAGAGCGAGAGAGATGGGGAGGGAGAGCGAGAGAGATGGGGAGCGAGAGCGAGAGAGATGGGGAGCGAGAGCGAGAGAGATGGGGAGCGAGAGAGATGGAGAGAGATGGGGAGCCAGTGCGAGAGAGATGGGGAGCGAGAGCGAGAGAGATGGGGAGCGAGAGCGAGAGAGATGGGGAGCGAGAGCGAGAGAGATGGGGAGCGAGAGAGATGGAGAGAGATGGGGAGCCAGTGCGAGAGAGATGGGGAGCGAGAGCGAGAGAGATGGGGAGCGAGAGCGAGAGAGATGGGGAGCGAGAGCGATGGGGAGCGAGAGCGAGAGAGATGGGGAGCCAGTGCGAGAGAGGTGGGGAGCGAGAGCGAGAGAGATGGGGAGGGAGAGCGAGAGAGATGGGGAGCGAGAGAGATGGAGAGAGATGGGGAGCCAGCGCGAGAGAGATGGGGAGCGAGAGCGAGAGAGATGGGGAGCGAGAGCGAGAGAGATGGGGAGCGAGAGCGAGAGAGATGGGGAGCCAGTGCGAGAGAGATGGGGAGCGAGAGCGAGAGAGATGGGGAGCAAGAGGGGTGGGGAGCGATAGCGAGAGAGGTGGGGAGCGAGAGAGGTGGGGAGCGAGAGCGAGAGAGATGGGGAGGGAGAGCGAGAGAGATGGGGAGCCAGAGCGAGAGAGATGGGGAGCGAGAGAGATGGAGAGAGATGGGGAGCGAGAGAGATGGAGAGAGATGGGGAGCGAGAGCGAGAGAGATGGGGAGCGAGAGCGAGAGAGATGGGGAGCGAGAGCGAGAGAGATGGGGAGCGAGAGCGAGAGAGATGGGGAGCGAGAGCGAGAGAGATGGGGAGCGAGAGCGAGAGAGATGGGGAGCGAGAGCGAGAGAGATGGGGAGCGAGAGCGAGAGAGATGGGGAGCGAGAGCGAGAGAGATGGGGAGCGAGAGCGAGAGAGATGGGGAGCGTGAGCGAGAGAGATGGGGAGCGAGAGCGAGAGAGATGGGGAGCGAGAGCGAGAGAGATGGGGAGCGAGAGCGAGAGAGATGGGGAGCGAGAGCGAGAGAGATGGTGAGCGAGAGCGAGAGAGATGGGGAGCGAGAGCGAGAGAGATGGGGAGCGAGAGCGAGAGAGATGGGGAGCGAGAGCGAGAGAGATGGGGAGCGAGAGCGAGAGAGATCGGGAGCGAGAGCGAGAGAGATGGGGAGCGAGAGAGATGGGGAGCGAGAGAGATGGGGAGCGAGAGCGAGAGAGATGGGGAGCGAGAGCGAGAGAGATGGGGAGCGAGAGCGAGAGAGATGGGGAGCGAGAGCGAGAGAGATGGGGAGCGAGAGCGAGAGAGATGGGGAGCGAGAGCGAGAGATATGGGGAGCGAGAGCGAGAGAGATGGGGAGCGAGAGCGAGAGAGATGGGGAGCGAGAGCGAGAGAGATGGGGAGCGAGAGCGAGAGAGATGGGGAGCGAGAGCGAGAGAGATGGGGAGCGAGAGCGAGAGAGATGGGGAGCGAGAGCGAGAGAGATGGGGAGCGAGAGCGAGAGAGATGGGGAGCGAGAGCGAGAGAGATGGGGAGCGAGAGCGAGAGAGATGGGGAGCGAGAGCGAGAGAGATGGGGAGCGAGAGCGAGAGAGATGGGGAGCGAGAGCGAGAGAGATGGGGAGCGAGAGCGAGAGAGATGGGGAGCGAGAGCGAGAGAGATGGGGAGCGAGAGCGAGAGAGATGGGGAGCGAGAGCGAGAGAGATGGGGAGCGAGAGCGAGAGAGATGGGGAGCGAGAGCGAGAGAGATGGGGAGCGAGAGCGAGAGAGATGGAGAGCGAGAGCGAGAGAGCTGGAGAGCGGAAGCGAGAGAGATGGAGAGGGAGAGAGATGGAGAGCGAGGGCGAGAGAGATGGGGAGCGGGAGCGAGAGAGGTGGAACGAGAGCGAGACAGATGGGGAGCCGGAGCGAGAGGGATGGGGAGCGAGAGCGGGCGAAATGGAGAGCGAGAGCGAGAGAGATGGGGAGCGAGAGCGAGAGAGATGGGGAGCGAGAGCGAGAGAGATGGGGAGCGAGAGCGAGAGAGATGGGGAGCGAGAGCGAGAGAGATGGGGAGCGAGAGCGAGAGAGATGGGGAGCGTGAGCGAGAGAGATGGGGAGCGTGAGCGAGAGAGATGGGGAGCGAGAGCGATGGGGAGCGAGAGAGATGGGTAGCGAGAGCGAGAGAGATGGGGAGCGAGAGCGAGAGAGATGGGGAGCGAGAGCGAGAGAGATGGGGAGCGAGAGCGAGAGAGATGGGGAGCGAGAGCGAGAGAGATGGGGAGCGAGAGCGAGAGAGATGGGGAGCGAGAGCGAGAGAGATGGGGAGCGAGAGCGAGAGAGATGGGGAGCGAGAGCGAGAGAGATGGGGAGCGAGAGCGAGAGAGATGGGGAGCGAGAGCGAGAGAGATGGGGAGCGAGAGCGAGAGAGATGAGGAGCGAGAGGTGGGGAGCTAGAGCGTGAGAGGTGGGGAGCGAGAGCGAGAGAGATGGGGAGCGAGAGCGAGAGAGATGGGGAGCCAGTGCGAGAGAGATGGGTGCCAGTGCGAGAGAGATGGGGAGCGAGAGCGAGAGAGATGGGAAGCGAGAGGGGTGGGGAGCGAGAGCGAGAGAGGTGGGGAGCGAGAGCGAGAGAGATGGGGAGGGAGAGCGAGAGAGATGGGGAGCGAGAGCGAGAGAGATGGGGAGCCAGTGCGAGAGAGATGGGGAGCGAGAGCGAGAGAGATGGGGAGCGAGAGCGAGAGAGATGGGGAGCGAGAGCGAGAGAGATGGGGAGCGAGAGCGAGAGAGATGGGGAGCGAGAGAGATGGAGAGAGATGGGGAGCCAGTGCGAGAGAGATGGGGAGCGAGAGCGAGAGAGATGGGGAGCGAGAGCGAGAGAGATGGGGAGCGAGAGCGAGAGAGATGGGGAGCGAGAGCGAGAGAGATGGGGAGCCAGTGCGAGAGAGGTGGGGAGCGAGAGCGAGAGAGATGGGGAGGGAGAGCGAGAGAGATGGGGAGCGAGAGAGATGGAGAGAGATGGGGAGCCAGCGCGAGAGAGATGGGGAGCGAGAGCGAGAGAGATGGGGAGCGAGAGCGAGAGAGATGGGGAGCGAGAGCTAGAGAGATGGGGTGCCAGTGCGAGAGAGATGGGGAGCGAGAGCGAGAGAGATGGGGAGCAAGAGGGGTGGGGAGCGATAGCCAGAGAGGTGGGGAGCGAGAGCGAGAGAGATGGGGAGGGAGAGCGAGAGAGATGGGGAGCCAGAGCGAGAGAGATGGGGCGCGAGAGAGATGGAGAGAGATGGGGCGCGAGAGAGATGGGGAGAGATGGGGAGCGAGAGAGATGGAGAGAGATGGGGAGCGAGAGAGATGGAGAGAGATGGGGAGCGAGAGCGAGAGAGATGGGGAGCGAGAGCGAGAGAGATGGGGAGCGAGAGCGAGAGAGATGGGGAGCGAGAGCGAGAGAGATGGGGAGCGAGAGCGAGAGAGATGGGGAGCGAGAGCGAGAGAGATGGGGAGCGAGAGCGAGAGAGATGGGGAGCGAGAGCGAGAGAGATGGGGAGCGAGAGCGAGAGAGATGGGGAGCGAGAGCGAGAGAGATGGGGAGCGAGAGCGAGAGAGATGGGGAGCGAGAGCGAGAGAGATGGGGAGCGAGAGCGAGAGAGATGGGGAGCGAGAGCGAGAGAGATGGGGAGCGAGAGCGAGAGAGATGGGGAGCGAGAGCGAGAGAGATGGGGAGCGAGAGCGAGAGAGATGGGGAGCGAGAGCGAGAGAGATGGGGAGCGAGAGCGAGAGAGATGGGGAGCGAGAGCGAGAGAGATGGGGAGCGAGAGCGAGAGAGATCGGGAGCGAGAGCGAGAGAGATGGGGAGCCAGAGCGAGAGAGATGGGGAGCGAGAGCGAGAGAGATGGGGAGCGAGAGCGAGAGAGATGGGGAGCGAGAGCGAGAGAGATGGGGAGCGAGAGCGAGAGAGATGGGGAGCGAGAGCGAGAGAGATGGGGAGCGAGTGCGAGAGAGATGGGGAGCGAGAGCAAGAGAGATGGGGAGCGAGAGCGAGAGAGATGGGGAGCGTGAGCGAGAGATATGGGGAGCGAGAGCGAGAGAGATGGGGAGCGAGAGAGATGGGGAGCGAGAGAGATGGGGAGCGAGAGCGAGAGAGATGGGGAGCGAGAGAGATGGGGAGAGAGAGCGAGAGAGATGGGGAGCGAGAGCGAGAGAGATGGGGAGCGAGAGCGAGAGAGATGGGGAGCCAGTGCGAGAGAGGTGGGGAGCGAGAGCGAGAGAGATGGGGAGGGAGAGCGAGAGAGATGGGGAGCGAGAGAGATGGAGAGAGATGGGGAGCCAGCGCGAGAGAGATGGGGAGCGAGAGCGAGAGAGATGGGGAGCGAGAGCGAGAGAGATGGGGAGCGAGAGCTAGAGAGATGGGGTGCCAGTGCGAGAGAGATGGGGAGCGAGAGCGAGAGAGATGGGGAGCAAGAGGGGTGGGGAGCGATAGCCAGAGAGGTGGGGAGCGAGAGCGAGAGAGATGGGGAGGGAGAGCGAGAGAGATGGGGAGCCAGAGCGAGAGAGATGGGGCGCGAGAGAGATGGAGAGAGATGGGGCGCGAGAGAGATGGGGAGAGATGGGGAGCGAGAGAGATGGAGAGAGATGGGGAGCGAGAGAGATGGAGAGAGATGGGGAGCGAGAGCGAGAGAGATGGGGAGCGAGAGCGAGAGAGATGGGGAGCGAGAGCGAGAGAGATGGGGAGCGAGAGCGAGAGAGATGGGGAGCGAGAGCGAGAGAGATGGGGAGCGAGAGCGAGAGAGATGGGGAGCGAGAGCGAGAGAGATGGGGAGCGAGAGCGAGAGAGATGGGGAGCGAGAGCGAGAGAGATGGGGAGCGAGAGCGAGAGAGATGGGGAGCGAGAGCGAGAGAGATGGGGAGCGAGAGCGAGAGAGATGGGGAGCGAGAGCGAGAGAGATGGGGAGCGAGAGCGAGAGAGATGGGGAGCGAGAGCGAGAGAGATGGGGAGCGAGAGCGAGAGAGATGGGGAGCGAGAGCGAGAGAGATGGGGAGCGAGAGCGAGAGAGATGGGGAGCGAGAGCGAGAGAGATGGGGAGCGAGAGCGAGAGAGATGGGGAGCGAGAGCGAGAGAGATCGGGAGCGAGAGCGAGAGAGATGGGGAGCCAGAGCGAGAGAGATGGGGAGCGAGAGCGAGAGAGATGGGGAGCGAGAGCGAGAGAGATGGGGAGCGAGAGCGAGAGAGATGGGGAGCGAGAGCGAGAGAGATGGGGAGCGAGAGCGAGAGAGATGGGGAGCGAGTGCGAGAGAGATGGGGAGCGAGAGCAAGAGAGATGGGGAGCGAGAGCGAGAGAGATGGGGAGCGTGAGCGAGAGATATGGGGAGCGAGAGCGAGAGAGATGGGGAGCGAGAGAGATGGGGAGCGAGAGAGATGGGGAGCGAGAGCGAGAGAGATGGGGAGCGAGAGAGATGGGGAGCGAGAGCGAGAGAGATGGGGAGCGAGAGCGAGAGAGATGGGGAGCGAGAGCGAGAGAGATGGGGAGCGTGAGCGAGAGATATGGGGAGCGAGAGCGAGAGAGATGGGGAGCGAGAGAGATGGGGAGCGAGAGAGATGGGGAGCGAGAGCGAGAGAGATGGGGAGCGAGAGAGATGGGGAGCGAGAGCGAGAGAGATGGGGAGCGAGAGCGAGAGAGATGGGGAGCGAGAGAGACGGGGAGCGAGAGCGAGAGAGACGGGGAGCGAGAGCGAGAGAGACGGGGAGCGAGAGCGAGAGAGACGGGGAGCGAGAGCGAGAGAGACGGGGAGCGAGAGCGAGAGAGACGGGGAGCGAGAGCGAGAGAGATGGGGAGCGAGAGAGATGGGGAGCGAGACAGATGGGGAGCGAGAGCGAGAGAGATGGGGAGCGAGAGCGAGAGAGATGGGGAGCGAGAGCGAGAGAGATGGGGAGCGAGAGCGAGAGAGATGGGGAGCGAGAGCGAGAGAGATGGGGAGCGAGAGCGAGAGAGATGGGGAGCGAGAGCGAGAGAGATGGGGAGCGAGAGCGAGAGAGATGGGGAGCGAGAGCGAGAGAGATGGGGAGCGAGAGCGAGAGAGATGGGGAGCGAGAGCGAGAGAGATGGGGAGCGAGAGCGAGAGAGATGGGGAGCGAGAGCGAGAGAGATGGGGAGCGAGAGCGAGAGAGATGGGGAGCGAGTGCGAGAGAGATGGGGAGCGAGAGCGAGAGAGATGGGGAGCGAGAGCGAGAGAGATGGGGAGCGTGAGCGAGAGATATGGGGAGCGAGAGCGAGAGAGATGGGGAGCGAGAGCGAGAGAGATGGGGAGCGAGAGCGAGAGAGATGGGGAGCGAGAGAGATGGGGAGCGAGAGCGAGAGAGATGGGGAGCGAGAGCGAGAGAGATGGGGAGCGAGAGCGAGAGAGATGGGGAGCGAGAGCGAGAGAGATGGGGAGCGAGAGAGACGGGGAGCGAGAGCGAGAGAGACGGGGAGCGAGAGCGAGAGAGACGGGGAGCGAGAGCGAGAGAGACGGGGAGCGAGAGCGAGAGAGACGGGGAGCGAGAGCGAGAGAGACGGGGAGCGAGAGCGAGAGAGACGGGGAGCGAGAGCGAGAGAGACGGGGAGCGAGAGCGAGAGAGACGGGGAGCGAGAGCGAGAGAGACGGGGAGCGAGAGCGAGAGAGACGGGGAGCGAGAGCGAGAGAGACGGGGAGCGAGAGCGAGAGAGATGGGGAGCGAGAGCGAGAGAGGTGGGGAGCGAGAGCGAGAGAGGTGGGGAGCGAGAGCGAGAGAGGTGGGGAGCGAGAGCGAGAGAGGTGGGGAGCGAGAGCGAGAGAGATGGAGAGCGAGGGCGAGAGAGATGGAGAGCGAGGGCGAGAGAGATGGAGAGCGAGGGCGAGAGAGATGGGGAACGGGAGCGAGAGAGATGGAGAGAGAGAGCGAGAGAGATGGGGAGCGAGAGCGAGAGAGATGGGGAGCGAGAGCGAGAGAGATGGGGAGCGAGAGCGAGAGAGATGGGGAGCGAGAGCGAGAGAGATGGGGAGCGAGAGCGAGAGAGATGGTGAGCAAGAGCGAGAGAGATGGGGAGCCAGAGAGATGGGGAGCCAGAGAGATGGGGAGCCAGAGAGATGGGGAGCCAGAGAGATGGGGAGCCAGAGAGATGGGGAGCCAGAGAGATGGGGAGCCAGAGAGATGGGGAGCCAGAGAGATGGGGAGCCAGAGAGATGGGGAGCCAGAGAGATGGGGAGCCAGAGAGATGGGGAGCCAGAGAGATGGGGAGCCGGACCGAGAGAGATGGGGAGCCGGAGCGAGAGAGATGGGGAGCGAGAGCGAGAGAGATGGGGAGCGAGAGCGAGAGAGATGGGGAGCGAGAGCGAGAGAGATGGGGAGCGAGAGCGAGAGAGATGGGGAGCGAGAGAGATGGAGAGCGAGGGCGAGAGAGATGGAGAGCGAGGGCGAGAGAGATGGAGAGCGAGGGCGAGAGAGATGGGGAACGGGAGCGAGAGAGATGGAGAGAGAGAGAGCGAGAGAGATGGGGAGCGAGAGCGAGAGAGGTGGGGAGCGAGAGCGAGAGAGGTGGGGAGCGAGAGCGAGAGAGGTGGGGAGCGAGAGCAAGAGAGATGGAGAGCGAGGGCGAGAGAGATGGAGAGCGAGGGCGAGAGAGATGGAGAGCGAGGGCGAGAGAGATGGGGAACGGGAGCGAGAGAGATGGAGAGAGAGAGCGAGAGAGATGGGGAGCGAGAGCGAGAGAGATGGTGAGCAAGAGCGAGAGAGATGGGGAGCCAGAGAGATGGGGAGCCAGAGAGATGGGGAGCCAGAGAGATGGGGAGCCAGAGAGATGGGGAGCCAGAGAGATGGGGAGCCAGAGAGATGGGGAGCCAGAGAGATGGGGAGCCAGAGAGATGGGGAGCCAAAGATAGGGGGAGCCAGAGAGATGGGGAGCCAGAGAGATGGGGAGCCAGAGAGATGGGGAGCCAGAGAGATGGGGAGCCAGAGAGATGGGGAGCCGGACCGAGAGAGATGGGGAGCCGGAGCGAGAGAGATGGGGGAGCGAGAGCGAGAGAGATGGGGAGCGAGAGCGAGAGAGATGGGGAGCGAGAGCGAGAGAGATGGGGAGCGAGAGAGATGGAGAGCGAGGGCGAGAGAGATGGAGAGCGAGGGCGAGAGAGATGGAGAGCGAGGGCGAGAGAGATGGGGAACGGGAGCGAGAGAGATGGAGAGAGAGAGCGAGAGAGATGGGGAGCGAGAGCGAGAGAGATGGGGAGCGAGAGCGAGAGAGATGGGGAGCGAGAGCGAGAGAGATGGGGAGCGAGAGAGATGGAGAGCGAGGGCGAGAGAGATGGAGAGCGAGGGCGAGAGAGATGGAGAGCGAGGGCGAGAGAGATGGGGAACGGGAGCGAGAGAGATGGAGAGAGAGAGCGAGAGAGGTGGGGAGCGAGAGCGAGAGAGGTGGGGAGCGAGAGCGAGAGAGGTGGGGAGCGAGAGCGAGAGAGGTGGGGAGCGAGAGCAAGAGAGATGGAGAGCGAGGGCGAGAGAGATGGAGAGCGAGGGCGAGAGAGATGGAGAGCGAGGGCGAGAGAGATGGGGAACGGGAGCGAGAGAGATGGAGAGAGAGAGCGAGAGAGATGGGGAGCGAGAGCGAGAGAGATGGTGAGCAAGAGCGAGAGAGATGGGGAGCCAGAGAGATGGGGAGCCAGAGAGATGGGGAGCCAGAGAGATGGGGAGCCAGAGAGATGGGGAGCCAGAGAGATGGGGAGCCAGAGAGATGGGGAGCCAGAGAGATGGGGAGCCAGAGAGATGGGGAGCCAAAGATAGGGGGAGCCAGAGAGATGGGGAGCCAGAGAGATGGGGAGCCAGAGAGATGGGGAGCCAGAGAGATGGGGAGCCGGACCGAGAGAGATGGGGAGCCGGAGCGAGAGAGATGGGGAGCGAGAGCGAGAGAGATGGGGAGCGAGAGCGAGAGAGATGGGGAGCGAGAGCGAGAGAGATGGGGAGCGAGAGAGATGGAGAGCGAGGGCGAGAGAGATGGAGAGCGAGGGCGAGAGAGATGGAGAGCGAGGGCGAGAGAGATGGGGAACGGGAGCGAGAGAGATGGAGAGAGAGAGCGAGAGAGATGGGGAGCGAGAGCGAGAGAGGTGGGGAGCGAGAGCGAGAGAGGTGGGGAGCGAGAGCGAGAGAGGTGGGGAGCGAGAGCGAGAGAGATGGAGAGCGAGGGCGAGAGAGATGGAGAGCGAGGGCGAGAGAGATGGAGAGCGAGGGCGAGAGAGATGGGGAACGGGAGCGAGAGAGATGGAGAGAGAGAGCGAGAGAGATGGGGAGCGAGAGCGAGAGAGATGGGGAGCGAGAGCGAGAGAGATGGGGAGCGAGAGCGAGAGAGATGGGGAGCGAGAGCGAGAGAGATGGGGAGCGAGAGCGAGAGAGATGGGGAGCGAGAGCGAGAGAGATGGGGAGCGAGAGCGAGAGAGATGGTGAGCAAGAGCGAGAGAGATGGGGAGCGAGAGAGATGGGGAGCCAGAGAGATGGGGAGCCAGAGAGATGGGGAGCCAGAGAGATGGGGAGCCAGAGAGATGGGGAGCCAGAGAGATGGGGAGCCAGAGAGATGGGGAGCCAGAGAGATGGGGAGCCAGAGAGATGGGGAGCCAGAGAGATGGGGAGCCAGAGAGATGGGGAGCCAGAGAGATGGGGAGCCAGAGAGATGGGGAGCCAGAGAGATGGGGAGCCAGAGAGATGGGGAGCCAGAGAGATGGGGAGCCAGAGAGATGGGGAGCCAGAGAGATGGGGAGCCAGAGAGATGGGGAGCCAGAGAGATGGGGAGCCAGAGAGATGGGGAGCCAGAGAGATGGGGAGCCAGAGAGATGGGGAGCCAGAGAGATGGGGAGCCAGAGAGATGGGGAGCCAGAGAGATGGGGAGCCAGAGAGATGGGGAGCCAGAGAGATGGGGAGCCAGAGAGATGGGGAGCCAGAGAGATGGGGAGCCAGAGAGATGGGGAGCCAGAGAGATGGGGAGCCAGAGAGATGGGGAGCCAGAGAGATGGGGAGCCAGACCGAGAGAGATGGGGAGCCGGAGCGAGAGAGATGGGGAGCGAGAGCGAGAGAGATGGGGAGCGAGAGCGAGAGAGATGGGGAGCGAGAGCGAGAGAGATGGGGAGCGAGAGCGAGAGAGATGGGGAGCGAGAGCGAGAGAGATGGGGAGCGAGAGCGAGAGAGGTGGGGAGCGAGAGCGAGAGAGATGGAGAGCGAGGGCGAGAGAGATGGGGAACGGGAGCGAGAGAGATGGAGAGAGAGAGCGAGAGAGATGGGGAGCGAGAGCGAGAGAGATGGGGAGCGAGAGCGAGAGAGATGGGGAGCGAGAGCGAGAGAGATGGGGAGCGAGAGCGAGAGAGATGGGGAGCAAGAGCGAGAGAGATGGGGAGCGAGAGAGATGGGGAGCCAGACCGAGAGAGATGGGGAGCCAGAGCGAGAGAGATGGGGAGCCAGAGCATGAGAGATGGGGAGCGAGAGAGGTGGGGAGCGAGATCGAGAGAGGTGGGGAGCGAGAGCGAGAGAGATGGGGAGCAAGAGCGAGAGAGATGGGGAGCAAGAGCGAGAGAGATGGGGAGCAAGAGCGAGAGAGATGGGGAGCAAGAGCGAGAGAGATGGGGAGCAAGAGAGATGGAGAGAGAGAGCGAGAGCGAGAGAGATGGGGAGCGAGAGCGAGAGAGATGGGGAGCGAGAGCGAGAGAGATGGGGAGCGAGAGCGATGGGGAGCGAGAGCGTGAGAGGTGGGGAGCGAGAGCGAGAGAGATGGGGAGCGAGAGCGAGAGAGATGGGGAGCCAGTGCAAGAGAGATGGGTGCCAGTGCGAGAGAGATGGGGAGCGAGAGAGATGGGAAGCGAGAGGGGTGGGGAGCGAGAGCGAGAGAGGTGGGGAGCGAGAGCGAGATAGATGGGGAGGGAGAGCGAGAGAGATGGGGAGCGAGAGCGAGAGAGATGGGGAGCGAGAGCGAGAGAGATGGGGAGCGAGAGAGATGGAGAGAGATGGGGAGCCAGTGCGAGAGAGATGGGGAGCGAGAGCGAGAGAGATGGGGAGCGAGAGAGATGGGGAGCGAGAGAGATGGAGAGAGATGGGGAGCCAGTGCGAGAGAGATGGGGAGCGAGAGCGAGAGAGATGGGGAGCGAGAGCGAGAGAGATGGGGAGCGAGAGCGAGAGAGATGGGGAGCCAGTGCGAGAGAGGTGGGGAGCGAGAGCGAGAGAGATGGGGAGGGAGAGCGAGAGAGATGGGGAGCGAGAGAGATGGAGAGAGATGGGGAGCCAGCGCGAGAGAGATGGGGAGCGAGAGCGAGAGAGATGGGGAGCGAGAGGGGTGGGGAGCGATAGCGAGAGAGGTGGGGAGCGAGAGAGGTGGGGAGCGAGAGCGAGAGAGATGGGGAGGGAGAGCGAGAGAGATGGGGAGCCAGAGCGAGAGAGATGGGGAGCCAGAGTGATGGAGAGAGATGGGGAGCGAGAGAGATGGAGAGAGATGGGGAGCGAGAGAGATGGAGAGAGATGGGGAGCGAGAGCGAGAGAGATGGGGAGCGAGAGCGAGAGAGATGGGGAGCGAGAGCGAGAGAGATGGGGAGCGAGAGCGAGAGAGATGGGGAGCGAGAGCGAGAGAGATGGGGAGCGAGAGCGAGAGAGATGGGGAGCGAGAGCGAGAGAGATGGGGAGCGAGAGCGAGGGAGATCGAGAGTGAGAGAGTTGGGGAGCGAGAGAGATGGGGAGCGAGAGAGATGGGGAGCGAGAGCGAGAGAGATGGGGAGCGAGAGCGAGAGAGATGGGGAGCGAGAGCGAGAGAGATGGGGAGCGAGAGCGAGAGAGATGGGGAGCGAGAGCGAGAGAGATGGGGAGCGAGAGCGAGAGAGATGGGGAGCGAGAGCGAGAGAGATGGGGAGCGAGAGCGAGAGAGATGGGGAGCGAGAGCGAGAGAGATGGGGAGCGAGAGCGAGAGAGATGGGGAGCGAGAGCGAGAGAGATGGGGAGCGAGAGCGAGAGAGATGGGGAGCGAGAGCGAGAGAGATGGGGAGCGAGAGCGAGAGAGATGGGGAGCGAGAACGAGAGAGATGGGGAGCGAGAGCGAGAGAGATGGGGAGCGAGAGCGAGAGAGATGGGGAGCGAGAGCGAGAGAGATGGGGAGCGAGAGCGAGAGAGATGGGGAGCGAGAGCGAGAGAGATGGGGAGCGAGAGCGAGAGAGATGGGGAGCGAGAGCGAGAGAGATGGGGAGCGAGAGCGAGAAAGATGGTGAGCGAGAGCGAGAGAGATGGGGAGCGAGAGAGATGGGGAGCCAGAGAGATGGGGAGCCAGAGAGATGGGGAGCCAGAGAGATGGGGAGCCAGAGAGATGGGGAGCCAGAGAGATGGGGAGCCAGAGAGATGGGGAGCCAGACCGAGAGAGATGGGGAGCCGGAGCGAGAGAGATGGGGAGCCGGAGCGAGAGAGATGGGGAGCGAGAGCGAGAGAGATGGGGAGCGAGAGCGAGAGAGATGGGGAGCGAGAGCGAGAGAGGTGGGGAGCGAGAGCGAGAGAGATGGAGAGCGAGGGCGAGAGAGATGGAGAGCGAGGGCGAGAGAGATGGGGAACGGGAGCGAGAGAGATGGAGAGAGAGAGCGAGAGAGATGGGGAGCGAGAGTGAGAGAGATGGGGAGCGAGAGCGAGAGAGATGGGGAGCGAGAGCGAGAGAGATGGGGAGCGAGAGCGAGAGAGATGGGGAGCGAGAGCGAGAGAGATGGTGAGCAAGAGCGAGAGAGATGGGGAGCGAGAGAGATGGGGAGCGAGAGAGATGGGGAGCGAGAGAGATGGGGAGCCAGAGAGATGGGGAGCCAGAGAGATGGGGAGCCAGAGAGATGGGGAGCCAGAGAGATGGGGAGCCAGAGAGATGGGGAGCCAGAGAGATGGGGAGCCAGAGAGATGGGGAGCCAGAGAGATGGGGAGCCAGAGAGATGGGGAGCCAGAGAGATGGGGAGCCAGACCGAGAGAGATGGGGAGCCGGAGCGAGAGAGATGGGGAGCGAGAGCGAGAGAGATGGGGAGCGAGAGCGAGAGAGATGGGGAGCGAGAGCGAGAGAGGTGGGGAGCGAGAGCGAGAGAGATGGAGAGCGAGGGCGAGAGAGATGGGGAACGGGAGCTAGAGAGATGGAGAGAGAGAGCGAGAGAGATAGGGAGCGAGAGCGAGAGAGATGGGGAGCGAGGGCGAGAGAGATGGGGAGCGAGAGCGAGAGAGATGGGGAGCGAGAGCGAGAGAGATGGGGAGCAAGAGCGAGAGAGATGGGGAGCGAGAGAGATGGGGAGCGAGAGAGATGGGGAGCCAGAGCGAGAGAGATGGGGAGCCAGAGCGAGAGAGATGGGGAGCCAGAGCGAGAGAGATGGGGAGCGAGAGAGGTGGGGAGCGAGAGCGAGAGAGGTGGGGTGCGAGAGCGAGAGAGATGGGGAGCGAGAGCGAGAGAGATGGGGAGCAAGAGCGAGAGAGATGGGGAGCAAGAGCGAGAGAGATGGGGAGCAAGAGAGATGGAGAGAGAGAGCGAGAGCGAGAGAGATGGGGAGCGAGAGGGGTGGGGAGCGAGAGCGAGAGGGGTGGGGAGCGAGAGCGAGAGACATGGGGAGCGAGAGCGAGAGAGATGGGGAGCGAGAGAGGTGGGGAGCGAGAGCGAGAGAGGTGGGGAGCGAGAGCGAGAGAGGTGGGGAGCGAGAGCGAGAGAGATGGGGAGCGAGAGCGAGAGAGATGGGGAGCGAGAGCGAGAGAGATGGGGAGCCAGTGCGAGAGAGATGGGGAGCCAGTGCGAGAGAGATGGGGAGCGAGAGCGAGAGAGATGGGGAACGAGAGGGGTGGGGAGCGAGAGCGAGGGGGAAGGGGAGCGAGAGCGAGAGAGATGGGGAGCAAGAGCGAGAGAGATGGGGAGCAAGAGCGAGAGAGATGGGGAGCAAGAGAGATGGAGAGAGAGAGCGAGAGCGAGAGAGATGGGGAGCGAGAGGGGTGGGGAGCGAGAGCGAGAGGGGTGGGGAGCGAGAGCGAGAGACATGGGGAGCGAGAGCGAGAGAGATGGGGAGCGAGAGAGGTGGGGAGCGAGAGCGAGAGAGGTGGGGAGCGAGAGCGAGAGAGGTGGGGAGCGAGAGCGAGAGAGATGGGGAGCGAGAGCGAGAGAGATGGGGAGCGAGAGCGAGAGAGATGGGGAGCCAGTGCGAGAGAGATGGGGAGCCAGTGCGAGAGAGATGGGGAGCGAGAGCGAGAGAGATGGGGAACGAGAGGCGTGGGGAGCGAGAGCGAGGGGGAAGGGGAGCGAGAGCGAGAGAGATGGGGAGGGAGAGCGAGAGAGATGGGGAGGGAGAGCGAGAGAGATGGGGAGCGAGAGAGATGGAGAGAGATGGGGAGCCAGTGCGAGAGAGATGGGGAGCGAGAGCGAGAGAGATGGGGAGCGAGAGCGAGAGAGATGGGGAGCGAGAGCGAGAGAGATGGGGAGCGACAGCGAGAGAGATGGGGAGCGAGAGCGAGAGAGATGGGGAGCGAGAGCGAGAGAGATGGGGAGCGAGAGCGAGAGAGATGGGGAGCCAGTGCGAGAGAGATGGGGAGCGAGAGAGATGGGGAGCAAGAGGGGTGGGGAGCGATAGCGAGAGAGATGGGGAGCGAGAGCGAGAGAGATGGGGAGCGAGAGCGAGAGAGATGGGGAGCGAGAGCGAGAGAGATGGGGAGCGAGAGCGAGAGAGATGGGGAGCGGGAGCGAGAGAGATGGGGATCGAGAGCGAGAGAGATGGGGAGCGAGAGCGAGAGAGATGGGGAGGGAGAGCGAGAGAGATGGGGAGCCAGAGCGAGAGAGATGGGGAGCGAGAGAGATGGAGAAAGATGGGGAGCGAGAGAGATGAGGAGCGAGAGCGAGAGAGATGAGGAGCGAGAGCGAGAGAGATGGGGAGCGAGAGCGAGAGAGATGGGGAGCGAGAGCGAGAGAGATGGGGAGCGAGAGCGAGAGAGATGGGGAGCGAGAGCGAGAGAGATGGGGAGCGAGAGCGAGAGAGATGGGGAGCGAGAGCGAGAGAGATGGGGAGCGAGAGCGAGAGAGATGGGGAGCGAGAGCGAGAGAGATGGGGAGCGAGAGCGAGAGAGATGGGGAGCGAGAGCGAGAGAGATGGGGAGCGAGAGCGAGAGAGATGGGGAGCGAGAGCGAGAGAGATGGGGAGCGAGAGCGAGAGAGATGGGGAGCGAGAGCGAGAGAGATGGGGAGCGAGAGCGAGAGAGATGGGGAGCGAGAGCGAGAGAGATGGGGAGCGAGAGCGAGAGAGATGGGGAGCGAGAGCGAGAGAGATGGGGAGCGAGAGCGAGAGAGATGGGGAGCGAGAGCGAGAGAGATGGGGAGCGAGAGCGAGAGAGATGGGGAGCGAGAGCGAGAGAGATGGGGAGCGAGTGCGAGAGAGATGGGGAGCGAGTGCGAGAGAGATGGGGAGCGAGTGCGAGAGAGATGGGGAGCGAGAGCGAGAGAGATGGGGAGCGAGAGAGAGAGAGATGGGGAGCGAGAGCGAGAGAGATGGGGAGCGAGAGCGAGAGAGATGGGGAGCGAGAGCGAGAGAGATGGGGAGCGAGAGCGAGAGATGGGGAGCGAGAGTGAGAGAGATGGGGAGCGAGAGCGAGAGAGATGGGGAGCGAGAGCGAGAGAGATGGGGAGCGAGAGCGAGAGAGTTGGAGAGCGAGAGCGAGAGAGATAGAGAGCGAGGGCGAGAGAGATGGGGAACGGGAGCGAGACAGATGGGGAGCGAGAGCGAGAGAGATGGGGAGCGAGTGCGAGAGAGATGGGGAGCGAGTACGACAGAGATGGGGAGCGAGTACGAGAGAGATGGGGAGCGAGTGCGAGAGAGATGGGGAGCGAGTGCGAGAGAGATGGGGAGCGAGAGCGAGAGAGATGGGGAGAGAGAGCGAGAGAGATGGGGAGCGAGAGCGAGAGAGATGGGGAGCGAGAGCGAGAGAGATGGGGAGCGAGAGCGAGAGAGATGGGGAGCGAGAGCGAGAGAGATGGGGAGCGAGAGCGAGAGAGATGGGGAGCGAGAGCAAGAGAGATGGGGAGCGAGAGCAAGAGAGATGGGGAGCGAGAGAGATGGGGAGCGAGAGAAAGGGAGATGGGGAGCGAGAGCGAGAGAGATGGGGAGCGAGAGCGAGAGAGATGGAGAGGGGGAGCAAGAGAGATGGAGAGCGGGAGCGAGAGATGGGGAGCGAGAGAGATGGGGAGCGAGAGCGAGAGAGATGGGGAGCGAGAGCGAGAGAGATGGGGAGCGAGAGCGAGAGAGATGGGGAGCGAGAGCGAGAGAGATGGGGAGCGAGGGCGAGAGAGATGGGGAGCGAGAGCGAGAGAGATGGGGAGCGAGAGCGAGAGAGATGGGGAGCGAGAGCGAGAGAGATGGGGAGCGAGAGCGAGAGAGATGGGGAGCGAGAGCGAGAGAGATGGGGAGCGAGAGCGAGAGAGATGGGGAGCGAGAGCGAGAGAGATGGGGAGCGAGAGCGAGAGAGATGGGGAGCGAGAGCGAGAGAGATGGGGAGCGAGAGCGAGAGAGATGGGGAGCGAGAGCGAGAGAGATGGGGAGCGAGAGCGAGAGAGATGGGGAGCGAGAGCGAGAGAGATGGGGAGCGAGAGCGAGAGAGATGGGGAGCGAGAGCGAGAGAGATGGGGAGCGAGAGCGAGAGAGATGGGGAGCGAGAGCGAGAGAGATGGGGAGCGAGAGCGAGAGAGATGGGGAGCGAGAGCGAGAGAGATGGGGAGCGAGAGCGAGAGAGATGGGGAGCGAGAGCGAGAGAGATGGGGAGCGAGAGCGAGAGAGATGGGGAGCGAGAGCGAGAGAGATGGGGAGCGAGAGCGAGAGAGATGGGGAGCGAGTGCGAGAGAGATGGGGAGCGAGAGCGAGAGAGGTGGGGTGCGAGAGCGAGAGAGGTGGGGTGCGAGAGCGAGAGAGGTGGGGAGCGAGAGAGGTGGGGAGCGAGAGCGAGAGAGGTGGGGAGCGAGAGCGAGAGAGGTGGGGAGCGGGAGCGAGTGAGATGGGGAGGGTGAGCGAGAGAGATGGGGAGCAAGATCGAGAGAGATGGGGAGCGAGAGCGAGAGTGATCGAGAGCGAGAGAGATGGAGCGAGAGAGGTGGGGAGCGAGAGCGAGAGAGATGGGGAGCGAGAGCGAGAGAGATGGAGAGCGGGAGCGAGAGATGGGGAGCGAGAGCGAGATCGATGGGGAGCGATAGCGAGATAGATGCGGAGCGAGAGAGATGGGGAGCGAGAAGGTGGGGAGCGAGAGAGATGGGGAGCAAGAGCGAGAGAGATGGGCAGCGAGAGCGAGAGAAATGGGGAGCGAGAGCGAGAGAGATGGGGAGGGAGAGCGAGAGAGATGGGGAGGGAGAGTGAGAGAGATGGGGAGCGAGAACGAGAGAGATGGGGAGCGAGAGCGAGAGAGACGGGGAGCGAAAACGAGAGAAATGGGGAGCGAGAGAGATGGGGAGCGAGAGAGATGGGGAGCGAGAGAGATGGGGAGCGAGAGAGATGGGGAGCGAGAGAGATGGGGAGCGAGAGAGATGGGGAGCGAGAGAGATGGGGAGCGAGAGAGATGGGGAGCGAGAGAGATGGGGAGCGGGAGCGAGAGAGATGGGGAGCGGGAGCGAGAGAGATGGGGAGCGGGAGCGAGAGAGATGGAGAGCGGGAGCGAGAGAGATGGAGAGCGGTAGCGAGAGAGATGGGGAGCGAGAGCGAGAGAGATGGGGAGCGAGAGCGAGAGAGATGGGGAGCGAGAGCGAGAGAGATGGGGAGCGAGAGCGAGAGAGATGGGGAGCGAGAGCGAGAGAGATGGGGAGCGAGAGCGAGAGATAAGGGGAGCGAGAGCGAGAGATATGGGGAGCGAGAGCGAGAGAGATGGGGAGCGAGAGCGAGAGAGATGGGGAGCGAGAGCGAGAGAGATGGGGAGCGAGAGCGAGAGAGATGGGGAGCGAGAGCGAGAGAGATGGGGAGCGAGAGCGAGAGAGATGGGGAGCGAGAGCGAGAGAGATGGGGAGCGAGAGCGAGAGAGATGGGGAGCGAGAGCGAGAGAGATGGGGAGCGAGAGCGAGAGAGATGGGGAGCGAGAGCGAGAGAGATGGGGAGCGAGAGCGAGAGAGATGGGGAGCGAGAGCGAGAGAGATGGGGAGCGAGAGCGAGAGAGATGGGGAGCGAGAGCGAGAGAGATGGGGAGCGAGAGCGAGAGAGATGGGGAGCGAGAGCGAGAGAGATGGGGAGCGAGAGCGAGAGAGATGGGGAGCGAGAGCGAGAGAGATGGGGAGCGAGAGCGAGAGAGATGTAGAGCGAGAGCGAGAGAGCTGGAGAGCGGAAGCGAGAGAGATGGAGAGGGAGAGAGATGGAGAGCGAGGGCGAGAGAGATGGGGAGCGGGAGCGAGAGAGGTGGAACGAGAGCGAGACAGATGGGGAGCCGGAGCGAGAGGGATGGGGAGCGAGAGCGAGCGAAATGGAGAGCGAGAGCGAGAGAGATGGGGAGCGAGAGCGAGAGAGATGGGGAGCGAGAGCGAGAGAGATGGGGAGCGAGAGCGAGAGAGATGGGGAGCGTGAGCGAGAGAGATGGGGAGCGTGAGCGAGAGAGATGGGGAGCGAGAGCGATGGGGAGCGAGAGCGAGAGAGATGGGGAGCGAGAGCGAGAGAGATGGGGAGCGAGAGCGAGAGAGATGGGGAGCGAGAGCGAGAGAGATGGGGAGCGAGAGAGATGGGGAGCGAGAGCGAGAGAGATGGGGAGCGAGAGCGAGAGAGATGGGGAGCGAGAGCGAGAGAGATGGGGAGCGAGAGCGAGAGAGATGGGGAGCGAGAGCGAGAGAGATGGGGAGCGAGAGCGAGAGAGATGGGGAGCGGGAGCGAGAGAGATGGGGAGCAGGAGCGAGAGAGATGGGGAGTGAGAGCGAGAGAGATGAGGAGCGAGAGGTGGGGAGCTAGAGCGTGAGAGGTGGGGAGCGAGAGCGAGAGAGATGGGGAGCGAGAGCGAGAGAGATGGGGAGCGAGAGCGAGAGAGATGGGGAGCCAGTGCGAGAGAGATGGGGAGCCAGTGCGAGAGAGATGGGTGCCAGTGCGAGAGAGATGGGGAGCGAGAGCGACAGAGATGGGAAGCGAGAGGGGTGGGGAGCGAGAGCGAGAGAGGTGGGGAGCGAGAGCGAGAGAGATGGGGAGGGAGAGCGAGAGAGATGGGGAGCGAGAGCGAGAGAGATGGGGAGCGAGAGAGATGGAGAGAGATGGGGAGCCAGTGCGAGAGAGATGGGGAGCGAGAGCGAGAGAGATGGGGAGCGAGAGCGAGAGAGATGGGGAGCGAGAGCGAGAGAGATGGGGAGCGAGAGCGAGAGAGATGGGGAGCGAGAGCGAGAGAGATGGGGAGCGAGAGAGATGGAGAGAGATGGGGAGCCAGTGCGAGAGAGATGGGGAGCGAGAGCGAGAGAGATGGGGAGCGAGAGCGAGAGAGATGGGGAGCGAGAGCGAGAGAGATGGGGAGCCAGTGCGAGAGAGGTGGGGAGCGAGAGCGAGAGAGATGGGGAGGGAGAGCGAGAGAGATGGGGAGCGAGAGAGATGGAGAGAGATGGGGAGCCAGCGCGAGAGAGATGGGGAGCGAGAGCGAGAGAGATGGGGAGCGAGAGCGAGAGAGATGGGGAGCGAGAGCGAGAGAGATGGGGAGCCAGTGCGAGAGAGATGGGGAGCGAGAGCGAGAGAGATGGGGAGCAAGAGGGGTGGGGAGCGATAGCGAGAGAGGTGGGGAGCGAGAGAGGTGGGGAGCGAGAGCGAGAGAGATGGGGAGTCAGAGCGAGAGAGATGGGGAGCGAGAGAGATGGAGAGAGATGGGGAGCGAGAGAGATGGAGAGAGATGGGGAGCGAGAGCTAGAGAGATGGGGAGCGAGAGCGAGAGAGATGGGGAGCGAGAGCGAGAGAGATGGGGAGCGAGAGCGAGAGAGATGGGGAGCGAGAGCGAGAGAGATGGGGAGCGAGAGCGAGAGAGATGGGGAGCGAGAGCGAGAGAGATGGGGAGCGAGTGCGAGAGAGATGGGGAGCGAGAGCGAGAGAGATGGGGAGCGAGAGCGAGAGAGATGGGGAGCGAGAGCGAGAGAGATGGGGAGCGAGAGCGAGAGAGATGGGGAGCGAGAGCGAGAGAGATGGGGAGTGAGAGCGAGAGAGATGGGGAGCGAGAGCGAGAGAGATCGGGAGCGAGAGCGAGAGAGATGGGGAGCGAGAGAGATGGGGAGCGAGAGCGAGAGAGATGGGGAGCGAGAGCGAGAGAGATGGGGAGCGAGAGCGAGAGAGATGGGGAGCGAGAGCGAGAGAGATGGGGAGCGAGAGCGAGAGAGATGGGGAGCGAGAGCGAGAGAGATGGGGAGCGAGAGCGAGAGAGATGGGGAGCGAGAGCGAGAGAGATGGGGAGCGAGAGCGAGAGAGATGGGGAGCGAGAGCGAGAGAGATGGGGAGCGAGAGCGAGAGATATGGGGAGCGAGAGCGAGAGAGATGGGGAGCGAGAGCGAGAGAGATGGGGAGCGAGAGCGAGAGAGATGGGGAGCGAGAGCGAGAGAGATGGGGAGCGAGAGAGATGGGGAGCGAGAGCGAGAGAGATGGGGAGCGAGAGCGAGAGAGATGGGGAGCGAGAGCGAGAGAGATGGGGAGCGAGAGCGAGAGAGATGGGGAGCGGGAGCGAGAGAGACGGGGAGCGAGAGCGAGAGAGACGGGGAGCGAGAGCGAGAGAGACGGGGAGCGAGAGCGAGGGAGACGGGGAGCGAGAGCGAGAGAGACGGGGAGCGAGAGCGAGAGAGACGGGGAGCGAGAGCGAGAGAGACGGGGAGCGAGAGCGAGAGAGATGGGGAGCGAGAGCGAGAGAGATGGGGAGCGAGAGCGAGAGAGATGGGGAGCGAGAGCGAGAGAGATGGGGAGCGAGAGCGAGAGAGATGGGGAGCGAGAGCGAGAGAGATGGGGAGCGAGAGCGAGAGAGATGGGGAGCGAGAGCGAGAGAGATGGGGAGCGAGAGCGAGAGAGATGGGGAGCGAGAGCGAGAGAGATGGGGAGCGAGAGCGAGAGAGATGGTGAGCGAGAGCGAGAGAGATGGGGAGCGAGAGAGATGGGGAGCGAGAGAGATGGGGAGCGAGAGCGAGAGAGATGGGGAGCGAGAGCGAGAGAGGTGGGGAGCGAGAGCGAGAGAGGTGGGGAGCGAGAGCGAGAGAGGTGGGGAGGGAGAGCGAGAGAGATGGAGAGCGAGGGCGAGAGAGATGGAGAGCGAGGGCGAGAGAGATGGAGAGCGAGGGCGAGAGAGATGGGGAACGGGAGCGAGAGAGATGGAGAGAGAGAGCGAGAGAGATGGGGAGCGAGAGCGAGAGAGATGGGGAGCGAGAGCGAGAGAGATGGGGAGCGAGAGCGAGAGAGATGGGGAGCGAGAGCGAGAGAGATGGGGAGCGAGAGCGAGAGAGATGGGGAGCGAGAGCGAGAGAGATGGTGAGCAAGAGCGAGAGAGATGGGGAGCGAGAGAGATGGGGAGCGAGAGAGATGGGGAGCGAGAGCGAGAGAGATGGGGAGCAAGAGCGAGAGAGATGGGGAGCAAGAGCGAGAGAGATGGGGAGCGAGAGCGAGAGAGATGGGGAGCGAGAGCGAGAGAGGTGGGGAGCGAGAGCGAGAGAGATGGAGAGCGAGGGCGAGAGAGATGGGGAACGGGAGCGAGAGAGATGGAGAGAGAGAGCGAGAGAGATGGGGAGCGAGAGCGAGAGAGATGGGGAGCGAGAGCGAGAGAGATGGGGAGCGAGAGCGAGAGAGATGGGGAGCAAGAGCGAGAGAGATGGGGAGCAAGAGCGAGAGAGATGGGGAGCGAGAGAGATGGGGAGCCAGACCGAGAGAGATGGGGAGCCAGAGCGAGATAGATGGGGAGCCAGAGCATGAGAGATGGGGAGCGAGAGAGGTGGGGAGCGAGAGCGAGAGAGGTGGGGAGCGAGAGCGAGAGAGATGGGGAGCAAGAGCGAGAGAGATGGGGAGCAAGAGCGAGAGAGATGGGGAGCAAGAGCGAGAGAGATGGGGAGCAAGAGAGATGGAGAGAGAGAGCGAGAGCGAGAGAGATGGGGAGCGAGAGCGAGAGAGATGGGGAGCGAGAGCGAGAGAGATGGGGAGCGAGAGCGATGGGGAGCGAGAGCGTGAGAGGTGGGGAGCGAGAGCGAGAGAGATGGGGAGCGAGAGCGAGAGAGATGGGGAGCCAGTGCGAGAGAGATGGGTGCCAGTGCGAGAGAGATGGGGAGCGAGAGAGATGGGAAGCGAGAGGGGTGGGGAGCGAGAGCGAGAGAGGTGGGGAGCGAGAGCGAGAGAGATGGGGAGGGAGAGCGAGAGAGATGGGGAGCGAGAGCGAGAGAGATGGGGAGCGAGAGAGATGGAGAGAGATGGGGAGCCAGTGCGAGAGAGATGGGGAGCGAGAGCGAGAGAGATGGGGAGCGAGAGCGAGAGAGATGGGGAGCGAGAGCGAGAGAGATGGGGAGCGAGAGCGAGAGAGATGGGGAGCCAGTGCGAGAGAGGTGGGGAGCGAGAGCGAGAGAGATGGGGAGGGAGAGCGAGAGAGATGGGGAGCGAGAGAGATGGAGAGAGATGGGGAGCCAGCGCGAGAGAGATGGGGAGCGAGAGCGAGAGAGATGGGGAGCGAGAGCGAGAGAGATGGGGAGCGAGAGCGAGAGAGATGGGGAGCGAGAGCGAGAGAGATGGGGAGCGAGAGCGAGAGAGATGGGGAGCCAGTGCGAGAGAGATGGGGAGCGAGAGCGAGAGAGATGGGGAGCAAGAGGGGTGGGGAGCGATAGCGAGAGAGGTGGGGAGCGAGAGAGGTGGGGAGCGAGAGCGAGAGAGATGGGGAGGGAGAGCGAGAGAGATGGGGAGCCAGAGCGAGAGAGATGGGGAGCCAGAGCGATGGAGAGAGATGGGGAGCGAGAGAGATGGAGAGAGATGGGGAGCGAGAGAGATGGAGAGAGATGGGGAGCGAGAGCGAGAGAGATGGGGAGCGAGAGCGAGAGAGATGGGGAGCGAGAGCGAGAGAGATGGGGAGCGAGAGCGAGAGAGATGGGGAGCGAGAGCGAGAGAGATGGGGAGCGAGAGCGAGAGAGATGGGGAGCGAGAGCGAGAGAGATGGGGAGCGAGAGCGAGAGAGATGGGGAGCGAGAGCGAGAGAGATGGGGAGCGAGAGCGAGAGAGATGGGGAGCGAGAGCGAGAGAGATGGGGAGCGAGAGCGAGGGAGATCGAGAGCGAGAGAGTTGGGGAGCGAGAGAGATGGGGAGCGAGAGAGATGGGGAGCGAGAGCGAGAGAGATGGGGAGCGAGAGCGAGAGAGATGGGGAGCGAGAGCGAGAGAGATGGGGAGCGAGAGCGAGAGAGATGGGGAGCGAGAGCGAGAGAGATGGGGAGCGAGAGCGAGAGAGATGGGGAGCGAGAGCGAGAGAGATGGGGAGCGAGAGCGAGAGAGATGGGGTGCGAGAGCGAGAGAGATGGGGAGCGAGTGCGAGAGAGATGGGGAGCGAGTGCGAGAGTGATGGGGAGCGAGAGCGAGAGAGATGGGGAGCGAGAGCGAGAGAGATGGGGAGCGAGAGCGAGAGAGATGGGGAGCGAGGGCGAGAGAGATGGAGAGCGAGGGCGAGAGAGATGGGGAACGGGAGCGAGACAGATGGGGAGCGAGAGCGAGAGAGATGGGGAGCGAGAGCGAGAGAGATGGGGAGCGAGAGCGAGAGAGATGGGGAGCGAGAGCGAGAGAGATGGGGAGCGAGAGCGAGAGAGATGGGGAGCGAGAGCGAGAGAGATGGGGAGCGAGAGCGAGAGAGATGGGGAGCGAGAGCGAGAGAGATGGGGAGCGAGAGCGAGAGAGATGGGGAGCGAGAGCGAGAGAGATGGGGAGCGAGTGCGAGAGAGATGGGGAGCGAGAGCGAGAGAGATGGGGAGCGAGAGCGAGAGAGATGGGGAGCGAGAGCGAGAGAGATGGGGAGCGAGAGCGAGAGAGATGGGGAGCGAGAGCGAGAGAGATGGGGAGCGAGAGCGAGAGAGATGGGGAGCGAGAGCGAGAGAGATGGGGAGCGAGAGCGAGAGAGATGGGGAGCGAGAGCGAGAGAGATGGGGAGCGAGAGCGAGAGAGATGGGGAGCGAGAGCGAGAGAGATGGGGAGCGAGAGCGAGAGAGATGGGGAGCGAGAGCGAGAGAGATGGGGAGCGAGAGCGAGAGAGATGGGGAGCGATAGCGAGAGAGATGGGGAGCCAGAGCGAGAGAGATGGGGAGCCAGAGCGAGAGAGATGGGGAGCCAGAGCGAGAGAGATGGGGAGCGAGAGCGAGAGAGATGGGAAGCGAGAGCGAGAGAGATGGGGAGCGAGAGCGAGAGATGGGGAGCGAGAGCGAGAGAGATGGGGAGCGAGAGCGAGAGTAATGGGGAGCGAGAGCGAGAGATATGGGGAGCGAGAGCGAGAGAGATGGGGAGCGAGAGCGAGAGAGATGGGGAGCGAGAGCGAGAGAGATGGGGAGCGAGAGCGAGAGAGATGGGGAGCGAGAGAGATGGGGAGCGAGAGCGAGAGAGATGGGGAGCGAGAGCGAGAGAGATGGGGAGCGAGAGCGAGAGAGATGGGGAGCGAGAGCGAGAGAGATGGGGAGCGAGAGCGAGAGAGATGGGGAGCGAGAGCGAGAGAGATGGGGAGCGAGAGCGAGAGAGATGGGGAGCGAGAGCGAGAGAGATGGGGAGCGAGAGCGAGAGAGATGGGGAGCGAGAGCGAGAGAGATGGGGAGCGAGAGCGAGAGAGATGGGGAGCGAGAGCGAGAGAGATGGGGAGCGAGAGCGAGAGAGATGGGGAGCGAGAGCGAGAGAGATGGGGAGCGAGAACGAGAGAGATGGGGAGCGAGAGCGAGAGAGATGAGGAGCGAGAGCGAGAGAGCTGGGGAGCGAGAGCGAGAGAGATGGGGAGCGAGAGAGATGGGGAGCGAGAGCGAGAGAGATGGGGAGCGAGAGCGAGAGAGATGGGGAGCGAGAGCGAGAAAGATGGTGAGCGAGAGCGAGAGAGATGGGGAGCGAGAGAGATGGGGAGCCAGAGAGATGGGGAGCCAGAGAGATGGGGAGCCAGAGAGATGGGGAGCCAGACCGAGAGAGATGGGGAGCCGGAGCGAGAGAGATGGGGAGCGAGAGCGAGAGAGATGGGGAGCGAGAGCGAGAGAGATGGGGAGCGAGAGCGAGAGAGATGGGGAGCGAGAGCGAGAGAGATGGGGAGCGAGAGCGAGAGAGGTGGGAAGCGAGAGCGAGAGAGGTGGGGAGCGAGAGCGAGAGAGATGGAGAGCGAGGGCGAGAGAGATGGAGAGCGAGGGCGAGAGAGATGGGGAACGGGAGCGAGAGAGATGGAGAGAGAGAGCGAGAGAGATGGGGAGCGAGAGTGAGAGAGATGGGGAGCGAGAGCGAGAGAGATGGGGAGCGAGAGCGAGAGAGATGGGGAGCGAGAGCGAGAGAGATGGTGAGCAAGAGCGAGAGAGATGGGGAGCGAGAGAGATGAGGAGCCAGAGAGATGGGGAGCCAGAGAGATGGGGAGCCAGAGAGATGGGGAGCCAGAGAGATGGGGAGCCAGAGAGATGGGGAGCCAGAGAGATGGGGAGCCAGAGAGATGGGGAGCCAGAGAGATGGGGAGCCAGAGAGATGGGGAGCCAGAGAGATGGGGAGCCAGAGAGATGGGGAGCCAGAGAGATGGGGAGCCAGAGAGATGGGGAGCCAGAGAGATGGGGAGCCAGAGAGATGGGGAGCCGGAGCGAGAGAGATGGGGAGCGAGAGCGAGAGAGATGGGGAGCGAGAGCGAGAGAGATGGGGAGCGAGAGCGAGAGAGGTGGGGAGCGAGAGCGAGAGAGATGGAGAGCGAGGGCGAGAGAGATGGGGAACGGGAGCTAGAGAGATGGAGAGAGAGAGCGAGAGAGATAGGGAGCGAGAGCGAGAGAGATGGGGAGCGAGGGCGAGAGAGATGGGGAGCGAGAGCGAGAGAGATGGGGAGCGAGAGCGAGAGAGATGGGGAGCGAGAGAGATGGGGAGCGAGAGAGATGGGGAGCGAGAGAGATGGGGAGCCAGAGCGAGAGAGATGGGGAGCCAGAGCGAGAGAGATGGGGAGCCAGAGCGAGAGAGATGGGGAGCGAGAGAGATGGGGAGCAAGAGCGAGAGAGATGGGGAGCAAGAGCGAGAGAGATGGGGAGCAAGAGAGATGGAGAGAGAGAGCGAGAGCGAGAGAGATGGGGAGCGAGAGCGAGAGAGATGGGGAGCGAGAGCGAGAGAGATGGGGAGCGAGAGCGATGGGGAGCGAGAGCGAGAGAGATGGGGAGCGAGAGAGATGGGGAGCAAGAGCGAGAGAGATGGGGAGCGAGAGCGAGAGAGATGGGGAGCGAGAGCGAGAGAGATGGGGAGCCAGTGCGAGAGAGATGGGGAGCGAGAGCGAGAGAGTTGGGGAGCGAGAGGGGTGGGGAGCGAGAGCGAGAGGGGTGGGGAGCGAGAGCGAGAGAGATGGGGAGCGAGAGCGAGAGAGATGGGGAGCGAGAGAGGTGGGGAGCGAGAGCGAGAGGGGTGGGGAGCGAGAGCGAGAGAGGTGGGGAGCGAGAGCGAGAGAGATGGGGAGCGAGAGCGAGAGAGATGGGGAGCGAGAGCGAGAGAGATGGGGAGCCAGTGCGAGAGAGATGGGGAGCCAGTGCGAGAGAGATGGGGAGCGAGAGCGAGAGAGATGGGGAACGAGAGGGGTGGGGAGCGAGAGCGAGAGGGATGGGGAGCGAGAGCGAGAGAGATGGGGAGGGAGAGCGAGAGAGATGGGGAGGGAGAGCGAGAGAGATGGGGAGGGAGAGCGAGAGAGATGGGGAGGGAGAGCGAGAGAGATGGGGAGCGAGAGAGATGGAGAGAGATGGGGAGCCAGTGCGAGAGAGATGGGGAGCGAGAGCGAGAGAGATGGGGAGCGAGAGCGAGAGAGATGGGGAGCGAGAGCGAGAGAGATGGGGAGCGAGAGCGAGAGAGATGGGGAGCGAGAGCGAGAGAGATGGGGAGCGAGAGCGAGAGAGATGGGGAGCGAGAGCGAGAGAGATGGGGAGCGAGAGCGAGAGAGATGGGGAGCGAGAGCGAGAGAGATGGGGAGCCAGTGCGAGAGAGATGGGGAGCGAGAGAGATGGGGAGCAAGAGGGGTGGGGAGCGATAGCGAGAGAGATGGGGAGCGAGAGCGAGAGAGATGGGGAGCGAGAGCGAGAGAGATGGGGAGCGAGAGCGAGAGAGATGGGGAGCGAGAGCGAGAGAGATGGGGAGCGAGAGCGAGAGAGATGGGGAGGGAGAGCGAGAGAGATGGGGAGCCAGAGCGAGAGAGATGGAGAGAGATGGGGAGCGAGAGAGATGAGGAGCGAGAGCGAGAGAGATGGGGAGCGAGAGCGAGAGAGATGGGGAGCGAGAGCGAGAGAGATGGGGAGCGAGAGCGAGAGAGATGGGGAGCGAGAGCGAGAGAGATGGGGAGCGAGAGCGAGAGAGATGGGGAGCGAGAGCGAGAGAGATGGGGAGCGAGAGCGAGAGAGATGGGGAGCGAGAGCGAGAGAGATGGGGAGCGAGAGCGAGAGAGATGGGGAGCGAGAGCGAGAGAGATGGGGAGCGAGAGCGAGAGAGATGGGGAGCGAGAGCGAGAGAGATGGGGAGCGAGAGCGAGAGAGATGGGGAGCGAGAGCGAGAGAGATGGGGAGCGAGAGCGAGAGAGATGGGGAGCGAGAGCGAGAGAGATGGGGAGCGAGAGCGAGAGAGATGGGGAGCGAGAGCGAGAGAGATGGGGAGCGAGAGCGAGAGAGATGGGGAGCGAGAGCGAGAGAGATGGGGAGCGAGAGCGAGAGAGATGGGGAGCGAGAGCGAGAGAGATGGGGAGCGAGAGCGAGAGAGATGGGGAGCGAGAGCGAGAGAGATGGGGAGCGAGTGCGAGAGAGATGGGGAGCGAGTGCGAGAGAGATGGGGAGCGAGAGCGAGAGAGATGGGGAGCGAGAGAGAGAGAGATGGGGAGCGAGAGCGAGAGAGATGGGGAGCGAGAGCGAGAGAGATGGGGAGCGACAGCGAGAGAGATGGGGAGCGAGAGCGAGAGATGTGGAGCTAGAGTGAGAGAGATGGGGACCGAGAGCGAGAGAGATGGGGAGCGAGAGCGAGAGAGATGGGGAGCGAGAGCGAGAGAGATGGGGAGCGGGAGCGAGAGAGATGGGGAGCGAGAGGGGTGGGGAGCGATAGCGAGAGAGATGGGGAGCGAGAGCGAGAGAGATGGGGAGCGAGAGCGAGAGAGATGGGGAGCGAGAGCGAGAGAGATGGGGAGCGAGAGCGAGAGAGATGGGGAGCGAGAGCGAGAGAGATGGGGAGCGAGAGCGAGAGAGATGGGGAGCGAGAGCGAGAGAGATGGGGAGCGAGAGCGAGAGAGATGGGGAGCGAGAGCGAGAGGATGGGGAGCGAGAGAGATGGGGAGCGAGAGCGAGAGGATGGTGAGCGAGAGAGATGGTGAGCGAGAGAGATGGTGAGCGAGAGAGATGGTGAGCGAGAGAGATGGTGAGCGAGAGAGATGGTGAGCGAGAGAGATGGTGAGCGAGAGAGATGGTGAGCGAGAGAGATGGTGAGCGAGAGAGATGGTGAGCGAGAGAGATGGTGAGCGAGAGAGATGGTGAGCGAGAGAGATGGTGAGCGAGAGAGATGGTGAGCGAGAGAGATGGTGAGCGAGAGAGATGGTGAGCGAGAGAGATGGTGAGCGAGAGAGATGGTGAGCGAGAGAGATGGTGAGCGAGAGAGATGGTGAGCGAGAGCGAGAGAGATGGGGAGCGAGAGCGAGAGAGATGGGGAGCGAGAGCGAGAGAGATGGGGAGCGAGAGCGAGAGAGATGGGGAGCGAGAGCGAGAGAGATGGGGAGCGAGAGCGAGAGAGATGGTGAGCGAGAGCGAGAGAGATGGTGAGCAAGAGCGAGAGAGATGGGGAGCGAGAGAGATGGGGAGCCAGAGAGATGGGGAGCCAGAGAGATGGGGAGCCAGAGAGATGGGGAGCCAGAGAGATGGGGAGCCAGAGAGATGGGGAGCCAGAGAGATGGGGAGCCAGAGAGATGGGGAGCCAGAGAGATGGGGAGCCAGAGAGATGGGGAGCCAGAGAGATGGGGAGCCAGAGAGATGGGGAGCCGGAGAGCGAGAGAGATGGGGAGCGAGAGCGAGAGAGGTGGGGAGCGAGAGCGAGAGAGGTGGGGAGCGAGAGCGAGAGAGGTGGGGAGCGAGAGCGAGAGAGGTGGGGAGCGAGAGCGAGAGAGATGGGGAACGGGAGCGAGAGAGATGGAGAGAGAGAGCGAGAGAGATGGGGAGCGAGAGCGAGAGAGATGGGGAGCGAGAGCGAGAGAGATGGGGAGCGAGAGCGAGAGAGATGGGGAGCGAGAGCGAGAGAGATGGGGAGCGAGAGCGAGAGAGATGGGGAGCGAGAGCGAGAGAGATGGGGAGCGAGAGCGAGAGAGATGGGGAGCGAGAGCGAGAGAGATGGTGAGCAAGAGCGAGAGAGATGGGGAGCGAGAGAGATGGGGAGCGAGAGAGATGGGGAGCGAGAGCGAGATAGATGGGGAGCGAGAGCGAGAGAGATGGGGAGCGAGAGCGAGAGAGATGGGGAGCGAGAGCGAGAGAGGTGGGGAGCGAGAGCGAGAGAGATGGAGAGCGAGGGCGAGAGAGATGGGGAACGGGAGCGAGAGAGATGGAGAGAGAGAGCGAGAGAGATGGGGAGCGAGAGCGAGAGAGATGGGGAGCGAGAGCGAGAGAGATGGGGAGCGAGAGCGAGAGAGATGGGGAGCAAGAGCGAGAGAGATGGGGAGCAAGAGCGAGAGAGATGGGGAGCGAGAGAGATGGGGAGCCAGACCGAGAGAGATGGGGAGCCAGAGCGAGAGAGATGGGGAGCCAGAGCATGAGAGATGGGGAGCCAGAGCATGAGAGATGGGGAGCCAGAGCATGAGAGATGGGGAGCGAGAGCGAGAGAGATGGGGAGCAAGAGCGAGAGAGATGGGGAGCAAGAGCGAGAGAGATGGGGAGCAAGAGCGAGAGAGATGGGGAGCAAGAGCGAGAGAGATGGGGAGCAAGAGAGATGGAGAGAGAGAGCGAGAGCGAGAGAGATGGGGAGCGAGAGCGAGAGAGATGGGGAGCGAGAGCGAGAGAGATGGGGAGCGAGAGCGATGGGGAGCGAGAGCGTGAGAGGTGGGGAGCGAGAGCGAGAGAGATGGGGAGCGAGAGCGAGAGAGATGGGGAGCCAGTGCGAGAGAGATGGGTGCCAGTGCGAGAGAGATGGGTGCCAGTGCGAGAGAGATGGGAAGCGAGAGGGGTGGGGAGCGAGAGCGAGAGAGGTGGGGAGCGAGAGCGAGAGAGATGGGGAGGGAGAGCGAGAGAGATGGGGAGGGAGAGCGAGAGAGATGGGGAGCGAGAGAGATGGAGAGAGATGGGGAGCCAGTGCGAGAGAGATGGGGAGCGAGAGCGAGAGAGATGGGGAGCGAGAGCGAGAGAGATGGGGAGCGAGAGCGAGAGAGATGGGGAGCCAGTGCGAGAGAGGTGGGGAGCGAGAGCGAGAGAGATGGGGAGGGAGAGCGAGAGAGATGGGGAGCGAGAGAGATGGAGAGAGATGGGGAGCCAGCGCGAGAGAGATGGGGAGCGAGAGCGAGAGAGATGGGGAGCGAGAGCGAGAGATGGGGAGCGAGAGCGAGAGAGATGGGGAGCAAGAGGGGTGGGGAGCGATAGCGAGAGAGGTGGGGAGCAAGAGCGAGAGAGATGGGGAGGGAGAGCGAGAGAGATGGGGAGCCAGAGCGAGAGAGATGGGGAGCCAGAGCGATGGAGAGAGATGGGGAGCGAGAGAGATGGAGAGAGATGGGGAGCGAGAGAGATGGAGAGAGATGGGGAGCGAGAGAGATGGAGAGAGATGGGGAGCGAGAGAGATGGAGAGAGATGGGGAGCGAGAGCGAGAGAGATGGGGAGCGAGAGCGAGAGAGATGGGGAGCGAGAGCGAGAGAGATGGGGAGCGAGAGCGAGAGAGATGGGGAGCGAGAGCGAGAGAGATGGGGAGCGAGAGCGAGAGAGATGGGGAGCGAGAGCGAGAGAGATGGGGAGCGAGAGCGAGAGAGATGGGGAGCGAGAGCGAGAGAGATGGGGAGCGAGAGCGAGAGAGATGGGGAGCGACAGCGAGAGAGATGGGGAGCGAGAGCGAGAGAGATGGGGAGCGAGAGCGAGAGAGATGGGGAGCGAGAGCGAGAGAGATGGGGAGCGAGAGCGAGAGAGATGGGGAGCGAGAGCGAGGGAGATCGAGAGCGAGAGAGTTGGGGAGCGAGAGAGATGGGGAGCGAGAGAGATGGGGAGCGAGAGCGAGAGAGATGGGGAGCGAGAGCGAGAGAGATGGGGAGCGAGAGCGAGAGAGATGGGGAGCGAGAGCGAGAGAGATGGGGAGCGAGAGCGAGAGAGATGGGGAGCGAGAGCGAGAGAGATGGGGAGCGAGTGCGAGAGAGATGGGGAGCGAGTGCGAGAGAGATGGGGAGCGAGTGCGAGAGTGATGGGGAGCGAGAGCGAGAGAGATGGGGAGCGAGAGCGAGAGAGATGGGGAGCGAGAGCGAGAGAGATGGGGAGCGAGAGCGAGAGAGATGGAGAGCGAGGGCGAGAGAGATGGGGAACGGGAGCGAGACAGATGGGGAGCGAGAGCGAGAGAGATGGGGAGCGAGAGCGAGAGAGATGGGGAGCGAGAGCGAGAGAGATGGGGAGCGAGAGCGAGAGAGATGGGGAGCGAGAGCGAGAGAGATGGGGAGCGAGAGCGAGAGAGATGGGGAGCGAGAGCGAGAGAGATGGGGAGCGAGTGCGAGAGAGATGGGGAGCGAGAGCGAGAGAGATGGGGAGCGAGAGCGAGAGAGATGGGGAGCGAGAGCGAGAGAGATGGGGAGCGAGAGCGAGAGAGATGGGGAGCGAGAGCGAGAGAGATGGGGAGCGAGAGCGAGAGAGATGGGGAGCGAGAGCGAGAGAGATGGGGGAGCGAGAGCGAGAGAGATGGGGAGCGAGAGCGAGAGAGATGGGGAGCGAGAGCGAGAGAGATGGGGAGCGAAGAGCGAGAGAGATGGGGAGCGAGAGCGAGAGAGATGGGGAGCGAGAGCGAGAGAGATGGGGAGCGAGAGCGAGAGATGGGGAGCGAGAGCGAGAGAGATGGGGAGCGAGAGCGAGAGTAATGGGGAGCGAGAGCGAGAGAGATGGGGAGCGAGAGCGAGAGAGATGGGGAGCGAGAGCGAGAGAGATGGGGAGCGAGAGCGAGAGAGATGGGGAGCGAGAGAGATGGGGAGCGAGAGCGAGAGAGATGGGGAGCGAGAGCGAGAGAGATGGGGAGCGAGAGCGAGAGAGATGGGGAGCGAGAGCGAGAGAGATGGGGAGCGAGAGAGATGGGGAGCGAGAGCGAGAGAGATGGGGAGCGAGAGCGGAGAGAGATGGGGAGCGAGAGCGAGAGAGATGGGGAGCGAGAGCGAGAGAGATGGGGAGCGGAGAGCGAGAGAGATGGGGAGCGAGAGCGAGAGAGATGGGGAGCGAGAGCGAGAGAGATGGGGAGCGAGAGCGAGAGAGATGGGGAGCGAGAGCGAGAGAGATGGGGAGCGAGAGCGAGAGAGATGGGGAGCGAGAGCGAGAGAGATGGGGAGCGAGAGCGAGAGAGATGGGGAGCGAGAGCGAGAGAGATGGGGAGCGAGAGCGAGAGAGATGGGGAGCGAGAGCGAGAGAGATGGGGAGCGAGAGCGAGAGAGATGGGGAGCGAGAGCGAGAGAGATGGGGAGCGAGAACGAGAGAGATGGGGAGCGAGAGCGAGAGAGATGAGGAGCGAGAGCGAGAGAGATGGGGAGCGAGAGCGAGAGAGATGGGGAGCGAGAGAGATGGGGGAGCGAGAGCGAGAGAGATGGGGAGCGAGAGCGAGAGAGATGGGGAGCGAGAGCGAGAAGATGGTGAGCGAGAGCGAGAGAGATGGGGAGCGAGAGAGATGGGGAGCCAGAGAGATGGGGAGCCAGAGAGATGGGGAGCCAGAGAGATGGGGAGCCAGAGAGATGGGGAGCCAGACCGAGAGAGATGGGGAGCCGGAGCGAGAGAGATGGGGGAGGCGAGAGCGAGAGAGATGGGGGAGCGAGAGCGAGAGAGATGGGGAGCGAGAGCGAGAGAGATGGGGAGCGAGAGCGAGAGAGGTGGGGAGCGAGAGCGAGAGAGATGGAGAGCGAGGGCGAGAGAGATGGAGAGCGAGGGGCGAGAGAGATGGGGAACGGGAGCGAGAGAGATGGAGAGAGAGAGCGAGAGAGATGGGGAGCGAGAGTGAGAGAGATGGGGAGCGAGAGCGAGAGAGATGGGGAGCGAGAGCGAGAGAGATGGGGAGCGAGAGCGAGAGAGATGGTGAGCAAGAGCGAGAGAGATGGGGAGCGAGAGAGATGGGGAGCGAGAGAGATGGGGAGCCAGAGAGATGGGGAGCCAGAGAGATGGGGAGCCAGAGAGATGGGGAGCCAGAGAGATGGGGAGCCAGAGAGATGGGGAGCCAGAGAGATGGGGAGCCAGAGAGATGGGGAGCCAGAGAGATGGGGAGCCAGAGAGATGGGGAGCCAGAGAGATGGGGAGCCAGAGAGATGGGGAGCCAGAGAGATGGGGAGCCAGAGAGATGGGGAGCCGGAGCGAGAGAGATGGGGAGCGAGAGCGAGAGAGATGGGGAGCGAGAGCGAGAGAGATGGGGAGCGAGAGCGAGAGAGATGGGGAGCGAGGGCGAGAGAGAGATGGGGAGCGAGGGCGAGAGAGATGGGGAGCGAGGGCGAGAGAGATGGGGAGCGAGAGCGAGAGAGATGGGGAGCAAGAGCGAGAGAGATGGGGAGCGAGAGAGATGGGGAGCGAGAGAGATGGGGAGCCAGAGCGAGAGAGATGGGGAGCCAGAGCGAGAGAGATGGGGAGCCAGAGCGAGAGAGATGGGGAGCGAGAGAGGTGGGGAGCGAGAGCGAGAGAGGTGGGGAGCGAGAGCGAGAGAGATGGGGAGCAAGAGCGAGAGAGATGGGGAGCAAGAGCGAGAGAGATGGGGAGCAAGAGCGAGAGAGATGGGGAGCAAGAGAGATGGAGAGAGAGAGCGAGAGCGAGAGAGATGGGGAGCGAGAGCGAGAGAGATGGGGAGCGAGAGCGAGAGAGATGGGGAGCGAGAGCGATGGGGAGCGAGAGCGAGAGAGATGGGGAGCGAGAGAGATGGGGAGCAAGAGCGAGAGAGATGGGGAGCGAGAGCGAGAGAGATGGGGAGCGAGAGCGAGAGAGATGGGGAGCCAGTGCGAGAGAGATGGGGAGCGAGAGCGAGAGAGATGGGGAGCGAGAGGGGTGGGGAGCGAGAGCGAGAGGGGTGGGGAGCGAGAGCGAGAGAGATGGGGGAGCGAGAGCGAGAGAGATGGGGAGCGAGAGCGAGAGAGATGGGGAGCGAGAGCGAGAGAGATGGGGAGCGAGAGAGGTGGGGAGCGAGAGCGAGAGAGGTGGGGAGCGAGAGCGAGAGAGGTGGGGAGCGAGAGCGAGAGAGATGGGGAGCGAGAGCGAGAGAGATGGGGAGCGAGAGCGAGAGAGATGGGGAGCCAGTGCGAGAGAGATGGGGAGCCAGTGCGAGAGAGATGGGGAGCGAGAGCGAGAGAGATGGGGAACGAGAGGGGTGGGGAGCGAGAGCGAGAGGGATGGGGAGCGAGAGCGAGAGAGATGGGGAGGGAGAGCGAGAGAGATGGGGAGGGAGAGCGAGAGAGATGGGGAGCGAGAGAGATGGAGAGAGATGGGGAGCCAGTGCGAGAGAGATGGGGAGCGAGAGCGAGAGAGATGGGGAGGCGAGAGCGAGAGAGATGGGGAGCGAGAGCGAGAGAGATGGGGGAGCGAGAGCGAGAGAGATGGGGAGCGAGAGCGAGAGAGATGGGGAGCGAGAGCGAGAGAGATGGGGAGCGAGAGCGAGAGAGATGGGGAGCCAGAGCGAGAGAGATGGGGAGCCAGTGCGAGAGAGATGGGGAGCGAGAGAGATGGGGAGCAAGAGGGGTGGGGAGCGAAGAGCGAGAGAGATGGGGAGCGAGAGCGAGAGAGATGGGGAGCGAGAGCGAGAGAGATGGGGAGCGAGAGCGAGAGAGATGGGGAGCGAGAGCGAGAGAGATGGGGAGCGAGAGCGAGAGAGATGGGGAGGGAGAGCGAGAGAGATGGGGAGCCAGAGCGAGAGAGATGGGGAGCGAGAGAGATGGAGAGAGATGGGGAGCGAGAGAGATGAGGAGCGAGAGCGAGAGAGATGGGGAGCGAGAGCGAGAGAGATGGGGAGCGAGGAGCGAGAGAGATGGGGAGCGAGAGCGAGAGAGATGGGGAGCGAGAGCGAGAGAGATGGGGAGCGAGAGCGAGAGAGATGGGGAGCGAGAGCGAGAGAGATGGGGAGCGAGAGCGAGAGAGATGGGGAGCGAGAGCGAAAGAGATGGGGAGCGAGAGCGAGAGAGATGGGGAGCGAGAGCGAGAGAGATGGGGAGCGAGAGCGAGAGAGATGGGGAGCGAGAGCGAGAGAGATGGGGAGCGAGAGCGAGAGAGATGGGGAGCGAGCGAGAGAGATGGGGGAGCGAGAGAGCGAGAGAGATGGGGAGCGAGAGCGAGAGAGATGGGGAGCGAGAGGCGAGAGAGATGGGGAGCGAGAGCGAGAGAGATGGGGAGCGAGAGAGAGAGAGATGGGGAGCGAGAGCGAGAGAGATGGGGGAGCGAGTGCGAGAGAGATGGGGAGCGAGAGCGAGAGAGATGGGGAGCGAGAGAGAGAGATGGGGAGCGAGAGCGAGAGAGATGGGGAGCGAGAGCGAGAGAGATGGGGAGCGAGAGAGATGGGGAGCAAGAGGGGTGGGGAGCGAGAGCGAGAGAGATGGGGAGCGAGAGCGAGAGAGATGGGGAGCGAGAGCGAGGAGAGATGGGGGGAGCGAGAGCGAGAGAGATGGGGAGCGAGAGCGAGAGAGATGGGGAGCAGAGCGAGAGAGATGGGGAGCGAGAGAGATGGAGAGAGATGGGGAGAGCGAGAGATGGGGAGCGAGAGCGAGAGAGATGGGAGCGAGAGCGAGAGAGATGGGGAGCGAGAGCGAGAGAGATGGGGAGCGAGAGCGAGAGAGATGGGGAGCGAGAGCGAGAGAGATGGGGAGCGAGAGCGAGAGAGATGGGGAGCGAGAGCGAGAGAGATGGGGAGCGAGAGCGAGAGAGATGGGGAGCGAGAGCGAGAGAGATGGGGAGCGAGAGCGAGAGAGATGGGGAGCGAGAGCGAGAGAGATGGGGAGCGAGAGCGAGAGAGATGGGGAGCGAGAGCGAGAGAGATGGGGAGCGAGAGCGAGAGAGATGGGGAGCGAGAGCGAGAGAGATGGGGAGCGAGAGCGAGAGAGATGGGGGAGCGAGAGCGAGAGAGATGGGGAGCGAGAGCGAGAGAGATGGGGAGCGAGAGCGAGAGAGATGGGGAGCGAGAGCGAGAGAGATGGGGAGCGAGAGCGAGAGAGATGGGGAGCGAGAGCGAGAGAGATGGGGAGCGAGAGCGAGAGAGATGGGGAGCGAGTGCGAGAGAGATGGGGAGCGAGAGCGAGAGAGATGGGGAGCGAGAGCGAGAGAGATGGGGAGCGAGAGCGAGAGAGATGGGGGAGCGAGAGCGAGAGAGATGGGGAGCGAGAGCGAGAGAGATGGGGAGAGAGCGAGAGAGATGGGGAGCGAGAGCGAGAGATGGGGAGCGAGAGCGAGAGAGATGGGGGAGCGAGAGAGAGAGATGGGAGCGAGAGCGAGAGAGATGGGGAGCGGGAGCGAGAGAGATGGGGAGCGAGAGGGGGTGGGGAGCGATAGCGAGAGAGATGGGGAGCGAGAGCGAGAGAGATGGGGAGCGAGAGCGAGAGAGATGGGGAGCGAGAGCGAGAGAGATGGGGAGCGAGAGCGAGAGGATGGGGAGCGAGAGAGATGGGGAGCGAGAGCGAGAGAGATGGTGAGCGAGAGAGATGGTGAGCGAGAGAGATGGTGAGCGAGAGAGATGGTGAGCGAGAGAGATGGTGAGCGAGAGAGATGGTGAGCGAGAGAGATGGTGAGCGAGAGAGATGGTGAGCGAGAGAGATGGTGAGCGAGAGAGATGGTGAGCGAGAGAGATGGTGAGCGAGAGAGATGGTGAGCGAGAGAGATGGTGAGCGAGAGAGATGGTGAGCGAGAGAGATGGTGAGCGAGAGAGATGGTGAGCGAGAGAGATGGTGAGCGAGAGAGATGGTGAGCGAGAGAGATGGGGGAGCGAGAGAGATGGGGAGCGAGAGAGATGGGGAGCGAGAGCGAGAGAGATGGGGAGCGAGAGCGAGAGAGATGGGGAGCGAGGAGCGAGAGAGATGGGGAGCGAGAGCGAGAGAGATGGGGAGCGAGAGCGAGAGAGACGGGGAGCGAGAGCGAGAGAGACGGGGAGCGAGAGCGAGAGAGACGGGGAGCGAGAGCGAGAGAGACGGGGGAGCGAGAGCGAGAGAGACGGGGAGCGAGAGCGAGAGAGACGGGGAGCGAGAGCGAGAGAGACGGGGAGCGAGAGCGAGAGAGACGGGGAGCGAGAGAGACGGGGAGCGAGAGCGAGAGAGACGGGGAGCGAGAGCGAGAGAGACGGGGAGCGAGAGCGAGAGAGACGGGGAGCGAGAGCGAGAGAGACGGGGAGCGAGAGCGAGAGAGGTGGGGAGCGAGAGCGAGAGAGGTGGGGAGCGAGAGCGAGAGAGGTGGGGAGCGAGAGCGAGAGAGGTGGGGAGCGAGAGCGAGAGAGGTGGGGAGCGGGAGCGAGTGAGATGGGGAGGGTGAGCGAGAGAGATGGGGAGCAAGATCGAGAGAGATGGGGAGCGAGAGCGAGAGTGATCGAGAGCGAGAGTGATCGAGAGCGAGAGAGATGGAGAGCGGGAGCGAGCGAGGTGGGGAGCGAGAGCGAGAGAGATGGGGAGCGAGAGCGAGAGAGATGGAGAGCGGGAGCGAGAGATGGGGAGCGAGAGCGAGATAGATGGGGAGCGATAGCGAGATAGATGCGGAGCGAGAGAGATGGGGAGCAAGAGAGGTGGGGAGCGAGAGAATTGGGGAGCGAGAGCGAGAGAGATGGGGAGGGAGAGCGAGAGAGATGGGGAGGGAGAACGAGAGAGATGGCGAGGGAGAGCGAGAGAGATGGGGAGCGAGAGCGAGAGAGATGGGGAGCGGAGAGCGAGAGAGATGGGGAGCGAGAGCGAGAGAGATGGGGAGCGAGAGCGAGAGAGATGGGGAGCGAGAGCGAGAGAGATGGGGAGCGAGAGAGATGGGGAGCGAGAGCGAGAGAGATGGGGAGCGAGAGCGAGAGAGACGGGGAGCAAGAGCTAGAGAGATGGGGAGCGAGAGAGATGGGGAGCGAAAGCAAGAGGGATGGGGAGCGAGAGGGATGGGGAGCGAGAGAGATGGGGAGCGAGAACGAGAGAGATGGGGAGCGAGAGCGAGAGAGATGGAGAGCGAGAGCGAGAGAGATGGGGAGCGAGAGCGAGAGAGATGGGGAGCGAGAGCGAGAGAGATGGGGAGCGAGAGCGAGAGAGATGGGGAGCGAGAGCGAGAGAGATGGGGAGCGAGAGCGAGAGAGATGGGGAGCGAGAGCGAGAGAGATGGGGAGCGAGAGCGAGAGAGATGGGGAGCGAGAGCGAGAGAGATGGGGAGCGAGTGCGAGAGAGATGGGGAGCGAGTGCGAGAGAGATGGGGAGCGAGAGCGAGAGAGATGGGGAGCGAGAGAGAGAGAGATGGGGAGCGAGAGCGAGAGAGATGGGGAGCGAGAGCGAGCGAGAGAGATGGGGAGCGAGAGCGAGAGAGATGGGGAGCGAGAGCGAGAGATGTGGAGCTAGAGTGAGAGAGATGGGGAGCGAGAGCGAGAGAGATGGGGGAGCGAGAGCGAGAGAGATGGGGAGCGAGAGCGAGAGAGATGGGGAGCGAGAGCGAGAGAGATGGGGAGCGGGAGCGAGAGAGATGGGGAGCGAGAGGGGTGGGGAGCGATAGCGAGAGAGATGGGGAGCGAGAGCGAGAGAGATGGGGAGCGAGAGCGAGAGAGATGGGGAGCGAGAGCGAGAGAGATGGGGAGCGAGAGCGAGAGAGATGGGGAGCGAGAGCGAGAGAGATGGGGAGCGAGAGCGAGAGAGATGGGGAGCGAGAGCGAGAGAGATGGGGAGCGAGAGCGAGAGAGATGGGGAGCGAGAGCGAGAGGATGGGGAGCGAGAGAGATGGGGAGCGAGAGCGAGAGGATGGTGAGCGAGAGAGATGGTGAGCGAGAGAGATGGTGAGCGAGAGAGATGGTGAGCGAGAGAGATGGTGAGCGAGAGAGATGGTGAGCGAGAGAGATGGTGAGCGAGAGAGATGGTGAGCGAGAGAGATGGTGAGCGAGAGAGATGGTGAGCGAGAGAGATGGTGAGCGAGAGAGATGGTGAGCGAGAGAGATGGTGAGCGAGAGAGATGGTGAGCGAGAGAGATGGTGAGCGAGAGAGATGGTGAGCGAGAGAGATGGTGAGCGAGAGAGATGGTGAGCGAGAGAGATGGGGAGCGAGAGAGATGGGGAGCGAGAGAGATGGGGAGCGAGAGAGATGGGGAGCGAGAGAGATGGGGAGCGAGAGAGATGGGGAGCGAGAGCGAGAGAGATGGGGAGCGAGAGCGAGAGAGATGGGGAGCGAGAGCGAGAGAGATGGGGAGCGAGAGCGAGAGAGATGGGGAGCGAGAGCGAGAGAGATGGGGAGCGAGAGCGAGAGAGATGGGGAGCGAGAGCGAGAGAGATGGGGAGCGAGAGCGAGAGAGACGGGGAGCGAGAGCGAGAGAGACGGGGAGCGAGAGCGAGAGAGACGGGGAGCGAGAGCGAGAGAGACGGGGAGCGAGAGCGAGAGAGACGGGGAGCGAGAGCGAGAGAGACGGGGAGCGAGAGCGAGAGAGACGGGGAGCGAGAGCGAGAGAGACGGGGAGCGAGAGCGAGAGAGACGGGGAGCGAGAGCGAGAGAGACGGGGAGCGAGAGCGAGAGAGACGGGGAGCGAGAGCGAGAGAGACGGGGAGCGAGAGCGAGAGAGACGGGGAGCGGAGAGAGCGAGAGAGACGGGGAGCGAGAGCGAGAGAGACGGGGAGCGAGAGCGAGAGAGACGGGGAGCGAGAGCGAGAGAGACGGGGAGCGAGAGCGAGAGAGACGGGGAGCGAGAGCGAGAGAGACGGGGAGCGAGAGCGAGAGAGACGGGGAGCGAGAGCGAGAGAGACGGGGAGCGAGAGCGAGAGAGACGGGGAGCGAGAGCGAGAGAGACGGGGAGCGAGAGCGAGAGAGACGGGGAGCGAGAGCGAGAGAGACGGGGAGCGAGAGCGAGAGAGACGGGGAGCGAGAGCGAGAGAGGTGGGGAGCTAGAGCGAGAGAGGTGGGGAGCGAGAGCGAGAGAGGTGGGGAGCGAGAGCGAGAGAGGTGGGGAGCGAGAGCGAGAGAGGTGGGGAGCGAGAGCGAGAGAGGTGGGGAGCGGGAGCGAGTGAGATGGGGAGGGTGAGCGAGAGAGATGGGGAGCAAGATCGAGAGAGATGGGGAGCGAGAGCGAGAGTGATCGAGAGCGAGAGAGATGGAGAGCGGGAGCGAGCGAGGTGGGGAGCGAGAGCGAGAGAGATGGGGAGCGAGAGCGAGAGAGATGGAGAGCGGGAGCGAGAGATGGGGAGCGAGAGCGAGATAGATGGGGAGCGATAGCGAGATAGATGCGGAGCGAGAGAGATGGGGAGCAAGAGAGGTGGGGAGCGAGAGAATTGGGGAGCGAGAGCGAGAGAGATGGGGAGGGAGAGCGAGAGAGATGGGGAGGGGAGAGCGAGAGAGATGGCGAGGGAGAGCGAGAGAGATGGGGAGCGAGAGCGAGAGAGATGGGGAGCGAGAGCGAGAGAGATGGGGAGCGAGAGCGAGAGAGATGGGGAGCGAGAGCGAGAGAGATGGGGAGCGAGAGAGATTGGGAGCGAGAGCGAGAGAGATGGGGAGCGAGAGCGAGAGAGACGGGGAGCAAGAGCTAGAGAGATGGGGAGCGAGAGAGATGGGGAGCGAAAGCAAGAGGGATGGGGAGCGAGAGGGATGGGGAGCGAGAGAGATGGGGAGCGAGAACGAGAGAGATGGGGAGCGAGAGCGAGAGAGATGGAGAGCGAGAGAGATGGGGAGCGAGAGCGAGAGAGATGGGGAGCGAGAGCGAGAGAGATGGGGAGCGAGAGCGAGAGAGATGGGGAGCGAGAGCGAGAGAGATGGGGAGCGAGAGAGATGGGGAGCGAGAGCGAGAGAGATGGGGAGCGAGAGCGAGAGAGATGGGGAGCGGGAACGAGAGAGATGGGGAGCGGGAACGAGAGAGATGGGGAGCGGGAACGAGAGAGATGGGGAGCGGGAACGAGAGAGATGGGGAGCGGGAACGAGAGAGATGGGGAGCGGGAGCGAGAGAGATGGGGAGCGGGAGCGAGAGAGATGGGGAGCGGGAGCGAGAGAGATGGGGAGCGGGAGCGAGAGAGATGGGGAGCGGGAGCGAGAGAGATGGGGAGCGGGAGCGAGAGAGATGGGGAGCGGGAGCGAGAGAGATGGGGAGCGGGGAGCGAGAGAGATGGGGAGCGGGAGCGAGAGAGATGGGGAGCGGGAGCGAGAGAGATGGGGAGCGGGAGCGAGAGAGATGGGGAGCGGGAGCGAGAGAGATGGGGAGCGGGAGCGAGAGAGATGGGGAGCGGGAGCGAGAGATGGGGAGAGGGAGCGAGAGAGATGGGGAGCGGGAGCGAGAGAGATGGGGAGCGGGAGCGAGAGAGATGGGGAGCGGGAGCGAGAGATGGGGAGCGGGAGCGAGAGAGACGGGGAGCGAGAGCGAGAGAGACGGGGAGCGAGAGCGAGAGAGACGGGGAGCGAGAGCGAGAGAGACGGGGAGCGAGAGCGAGAGAGACGGGGAGCGAGAGCGAGAGAGACGGGGAGCGAGAGCGAGAGAGACGGGGAGCGAGAGCGAGAGAGACGGGGAGCGAGAGCGAGAGAGACGGGGAGCGAGAGCGAGAGAGACGGGGAGCGAGAGCGAGAGACGGGGAGCGAGAGCGAGAGAGACGGGGAGCGAGAGCGAGAGAGGTGGGGAGCTAGAGCGAGAGAGGTGGGGAGCGAGAGCGAGAGAGGTGGGGAGCGAGAGCGAGAGAGGTGGGGAGCGAGAGCGAGAGAGGTGGGGAGCGAGAGCGAGAGAGGTGGGGAGCGGGAGCGAGTGAGATGGGGAGGGTGAGCGAGAGGGATGGGGAGCAAGATCGAGAGAGATGGGGAGCGAGAGCGAGAGTGATCGAGAGCGAGAGAGATGGAGAGCGGGAGCGAGCGAGGTGGGGAGCGAGAGCGAGAGAGATGGGGAGCGAGAGCGAGAGAGATGGAGAGCGGGAGCGAGAGATGGGGAGCGAGAGCGAGATAGATGGGGAGCGATAGCGAGATAGATGCGGAGCGAGAGAGATGGGGAGCAAGAGAGGTGGGGAGCGAGAGAATTGGGGAGCGAGAGCGAGAGAGATGGGGAGGGAGAGCGAGAGAGATGGGGAGGGAGAGCGAGAGAGATGGCGAGGGAGAGCGAGAGAGATGGGGAGCGAGAGCGAGAGAGATGGGGAGCGAGAGCGAGAGAGATGGGGAGCGAGAGCGAGAGAGATGGGGAGCGAGAGCGAGAGAGATGGGGAGCGAGAGAGATTGGGAGCGAGAGCGAGAGAGATGGGGAGCGAGAGCGAGAGAGACGGGGAGCAAGAGCTAGAGAGATGGGGAGCGAGAGAGATGGGGAGCGAAAGCAAGAGGGATGGGGAGCGAGAGGGATGGGGAGCGAGAGAGATGGGGAGCGAGAACGAGAGAGATGGGGAGCGAGAACGAGAGAGATGGGGAGCGAGAGCGAGAGAGATGGAGAGCGAGAGAGATGGGGAGCGAGAGCGAGAGAGATGGGGAGCGAGAGCGAGAGAGATGGGGAGCGAGAGCGAGAGAGATGGGGAGCGAGAGCGAGAGAGATGGGGAGCGAGAGAGATGGGGAGCGAGAGCGAGAGAGATGGGGAGCGAGAGCGAGAGAGATGGGGAGCGAGAGCGAGAGAGATGGGGAGCGGGAACGAGAGAGATGGGGAGCGGGAACGAGAGAGATGGGGAGCGGGAACGAGAGAGATGGGGAGCGGGAACGAGAGAGATGGGGAGCGGGAGCGAGAGAGATGGGGAGCGGGAGCGAGAGAGATGGGGAGCGGGAGCGAGAGAGATGGGGAGCGGGAGCGAGAGAGATGGGGAGCGGGAGCGAGAGAGATGGGGAGCGGGAGCGAGAGAGATGGGGAGCGGGAGCGAGAGAGATGGGGAGCGGGAGCGAGAGAGATGGGGAGCGGGAGCGAGAGAGATGGGGAGCGGGAGCGAGAGAGATGGGGAGCGGGAGCGAGAGAGATGGGGAGCGGGAGCGAGAGAGATGGGGAGCGGGAGCGAGAGAGATGGGGAGCGGGAGCGAGAGAGATGGGGAGCGGGGAGCGAGAGAGATGGGGAGCGGGAGCGAGAGATGGGGAGCGGGAGCGAGAGAGATGGGGAGCGGGAGCGAGAGAGATGGGGAGCGGGAGCGAGAGAGATGGTGAGCGGGAGCGAGAGAGATGGTGAGCGGGAGCGAGAGAGATGGGGAGCGGGAGCGAGAGAGATGGGGAGCGGGAGCGAGAGAGATGGGGAGCGGGAGCGAGAGAGATGGGGAGCGGGAGCGAGAGAGATGGGGAGCGGGAGCGAGAGAGATGTGGAGCGGGGAGCGAGAGAGATGGGGAGCGAGAGCGAGAGGGATGGGGAGCGAGAGCGAGAGAGATGGGGAGCGAGAGCGAGAGAGATGGGGAGCGAGAGCGAGAGAGATGGGGAGCGAGAGCGAGAGAGATGGGGAGCGAGAGCGAGTGAGATGGGGAGCGAGAGCGAGAGAGATGGGGAGCGAGAGCGAGAGAGATGGGGAGCGAGAGCGAGAGAGATGGGGAGCGAGAGCGAGAGAGATGGGGAGCGAGAGCGAGAGAGATGGGGAGCGAGAGCGAGAGAGATGGGGAGCTGAGCGAGAGCGATGGGGAGCGAGAGCGAGAGCGATGGGGAGCGAGAGAGATGGGGAGCGAGAGCGAGAGAGATGGGGAGCGTGAGCGAGAGAGATGGGGAGCGAGAGGGAGAGAGATGGGGAGCGAGAGTTAGAGAGATGGGGAGCGAGAGCGAGAGAGATGGGGAGGGGGAGCGAGAGAGATGGGGAGCGAGAGCGAGAGAGATGGAGAGCGAGAGCGAGCGAGATGGGGAGCGAGAGCGAGAGAGATGGGGAGCGAGAGATGGGGAGCGAAAGCGATGGGGAGCGAGAGCGAGAGCGATGAGGAGCGAGAGCGAGAGAGATGGGGAGCGAGAGCGAGAGAGATGGGGAGCGAGAGCGAGAGAGATGGGGAGCGAGAGCGAGAGAGATGGGGAGCGAGAGCGAGAGAGATGGGGAGCGAGAGCGAGAGAGATGGGGAGCGAGAGCGAGAGAGCTGGGGAGCGAGAGAGCTGGGGAGCGAGAGAGCTGGGGAGCGAGAGAGCTGGGGAGCGAGAGAGATGGGGAGCGAGAGAGATGGGGAGCGAGAGAGATGGGGAGCGAGGGCGAGAGAGATGGGGAGCGAGAGCGAGAGAGATGGGGAGCGAGAGCGAGAGAGATGGGGAGCGAGAGCGAGAGAGATGGGGAGCGAGAGCGAGAGAGATGGGGAGCGAGAGCGAGAGAGATGGGGAGCGAGAGCGAGAGAGATGGGGAGCGTGAGCGAGAGCGATGGGGAGCGAGAGCGAGAGCGATGGGGAGCGAGAGAGATGGGGAGCGAGAGCGAGAGAGATGGGGAGCGAGAGGGAGAGAGATGGGGAGCGAGAGGGAGAGAGATGGGGAGCGGGAGCGAGAGAGATGGGGAGGGGGGAGCGAGAGAGATGGGGAGGGGGAGGGAGAGAGATGGGGAGCGAGAGCGAGAGAGATGGAGAGCGAGAGCGAGAGAGATGGAGAGCGAGAGCGAGCGAGATGGGGAGCGAGAGCGAGAGAGATGGGGAGCGAGAGATGGGGAGCGAGAGCGATGGGGAGCGAGAGCGAGAGCGATGAGGAGCGAGAGCGAGAGAGATGGGGAGCGAGAGAGAGAGAGATGGGGAGCGAGAGCGAGAGAGATGGGGAGCGAGAGCGAGAGAGATGGGGAGCGAGAGCGAGAGAGATGGGGAGCGAGAGCGAGAGAGATGGGGAGCGAGAGCGAGAGAGATGGGGAGCGAGAGCGAGAGAGATGGGGAGCGAGAGAGATGGGGAGCGAGAGAGATGGGGAGCGAGAGAGATGGGGAGCGAGAGAGATGGGGAGCGAGAGAGATGGGGAGCGAGGGCGAGAGAGATGGGGAGCGAGGGCGAGAGAGATGGGGAGCGAGAGCGAGAGAGATGGGGAGCGAGAGCGAGAGAGATGGGGAGCGAGAGCGAGAGAGATGGGGAGCGAGAGCGAGAGAGATGGGGAGCGAGAGCGAGAGAGATGGGGAGCGAGAGCGAGAGAGATGGGGAGCGAGAGCGAGAGAGATGGGGAGCGAGAGCGAGAGAGATGGGGAGCGCGAGCGAGAGAGGAGGGGAGCCAGAGCGAGAGAGGAGGGGAGCCAGAGCGAGAGAGGTGGGGAGAGAGAGCGAGACGGGGAGCGAGAGCTAGAGAGACGGGGAGCGAGAGCTAGAGAGACGGGGAGCGAGAGCGAGAGAGACGGGGAGCGAGAGCGAGAGAGACGGGGAGCGAGAGCGAGAGAGACGGGGAGCGAGAGCGAGAGAGACGGGGAGCGAGAGCGAGAGAGACGGGGAGCGAGAGCGAGAGAGACGGGGAGCGCGAGCGAGAGAGACGGGGAGCGCGAGCGAGAGAGACGGGGAGCGCGAGCGAGAGAGACGGGGAGCGCGAGCGAGAGAGACGGGGAGCCGAGCGAGGAGCGAGAGGGGGGCAGCGGGAGAGAGGGGGGCAGCGAGAGAGGGGGGCAGCGAGAGAGGGGGGCAGCGAGAGAGGGGGGCAGCGAGAGAGGGGGGCAGCGAGAGAGGGGGGGCAGCGAGAGAGGGGGGCAGCGAGAGAGGGGGGCAGCGAGAGAGGGGGGGCAGCGAGAGAGGGGGGCAGCGAGAGAGGGGGGCAGCGAGAGAGGGGGGCAGCGAGAGAGGGGGGCAGCGAGAGGCAGAGAGGGGGCAGCGAGAGAGGGGGGCAGCGAGAGAGGGGGGCAGCGAGAGAGGGGGCAGCGAGAGAGGGGGGCAGCGAGAGAGAGGGGGGCAGCGAGAGAGGGGGCAGCGAGAGAGGGGGCAGGCGAGAGGGGGGCAGCGAGAGAGGGGGGCAGCGAGAGAGGGGGGCAGCGAGAGAGGGGGGCAGCGAGAGAGGGGGGGCAGCGAGAGAGGGGGGCAGCGAGAGAGGGGGGCAGCGAGAGAGGGGGGCAGCGAGAGAGGGGGGCAGCGAGAGAGGGGGGCAGCGAGAGAGGGGGCAGCGAGAGAGGGGGGCAGCGAGAGAGGGGGGCAGCGAGAGAGGGGGGCAGCGAGAGAGGGGGGCAGCGAGAGAGGGGGGCAGCGAGAGAGGGGGGCAGCGAGAGAGGGGGGCAGCGAGAGAGGGGGGGCAGCGAGAGAGGGGGGCAGCGAGAGAGGGGGGCAGCGAGAGAGGGGGGCAGCGAGAGAGGGGGCAGCGAGAGAGGGGGGCAGCGAGAGAGGGGGGCAGCGAGAGAGGGGGGCAGCGAGAGAGGGGGGCAGCGAGAGAGGGGGGCAGCGAGAGAGGGGGGCAGCGAGAGAGGGGGGCAGCGAGAGAGGGGGCAGCGAGAGAGGGGGGGCAGCGAGAGAGGGGGCAGCGAGAGAGGGGGGCAGCGAGAGAGGGGGGCAGCGAGAGAGGGGGGCAGCGAGAGAGGGGGGCAGCGAGAGAGGGGGGCAGCGATGAGAGGGGGGCAGCGAGAGGAGGGGGCAGCGAGAGAGGGGGCAGCGAGAGAGGGGGGCAGCGAGAGAGGGGGCAGCGAGAGAGGGGGGCAGCGAGAGAGGGGGCAGCGAGAGAGGGGGCAGCGAGAGAGGGGGCAGCGAGAGAGGGGGGCAGCGAGAGAGGGGGGGCAGCGAGAGAGGGGGGCAGCGAGAGAGGGGGGCAGCGAGAGAGGGGGCAGCGAGAGAGGGGGGCAGCGAGAGAGGGGGCAGCGAGAGAGGGGGGCAGCGAGAGAGGGGGGCAGCGAGAGAGGGGGGCAGCGAGAGAGGGGGGCAGCGAGAGAGGGGGGCAGCGAGAGAGGGGGGCAGCGAGAGAGGGGGGCAGCGAGAGAGGGGGGCAGCGAGAGAGGGGGGCAGCGAGAGAGCAGCGAGAGGGGGGCAGAGAGAGAGGGGGGCAGCGAGAGAGGGGGGCAGCGAGAGAGGGGGGCAGCGAGAGAGGGGGGCAGCGAGAGACGGGGGGAGCGAGAGACGGGGGAGCGAGAGACGGAGGGAGCGAGAGACGGGGGAGCGAGAGACGGGGGAGCGAGAGAGGGGGAGCGAGAGAGAGGGGGAGCGAGAGAGGGGGGAGCGAGAGAGGGGGGAGCGAGAGAGGGGGGGGAGCGAGAGAGAGAGTGGGAGTGAGAGAGAGGACAGGAGAGAGAGTGAAGGCGGGAACTACCTGATATTGTTCTTCAGTCGCTTCAAGCAGCTGAGACACCGGAAGGTTGTGCTGCTCTTCATCTCCTGAAGCATCTGGTAGGTGCTGCCCTCGTCTCGCCCGTTAGTAGAAATCATCGACCAGCATGATGAGCTTGCCTTGGGAGGGTTCAGCCAGCTTGACCGAAGGTTGCTGCTGGACAGCGGGTGGGTTGGGGGAGGGGGTGGGGCAGGAGGAGGCGGCGGGGCCGGGGGCTTGGTGAGGTTGCTGTTGGGGGGGCCTTGGCTGGCGTCGGAGGATTCAGCAGCTGGGGGCAGCAGTACTGGAAAAAGGAAAAAAAAAAGTGCGTTACGCCTACTACTTCCAGGGTCTCCCTCCCTAACAGCACTGTGGGTGTCCCGACACACACGGACCGCAGCAGAGGGGTCACCACCAGCTTCTCAAGGCCAAGTTTCGGGTGGGTTACACGACTGCCCCACTCCCCCTCAACGAACGAACGGGGGAAAATACCTGCGGCTTCCTCCGTTGATTGGAGGGCGCAGGCATTCAGAAGTTACTTACAGCCATGTGAACCTTTAAGGACTCACGATGTTGAAATGGATGTTGCATTTCGGGCAATCCATGGGGATGGGAACGCCATTCTTCATATTGCTTTCAGGCACTGTTAAGGAGACGGTGGTGGGAGAGGGGATGGTGGATAGAAAAAGAAAACGATTAATAAACACAACAAACACACCAGGCGACCCATGCTGTTTTGTAAATGCCTTCCGATCACACGTCGGGCGGGGCGGCGGGGCGGGGCGGCGGGGCCGGGCGGGGGCCGGGGCGGCGGGGGCCGGGGCGGCGGGGGCCGGGGCGGCGGGGGCCGGGGCGGCGGGGGCCGGGGCGGCGGGGGGCCGGGGCGGCGGGGGCCGGGGCGGCGGGGGCCGGGGGCGGCGGGGCCGGGGCGCGGGGGCGGGCGGCGGGGCCGGGGCGGCGGGGGCCGGGGCGGCGGCCGGGGCGGCGGGGGCCGGGGCGGCGGGGGGCCGGGGCGGCGGGGGCCGGGGGCGGCGGGGGCCGGGGCGGCGGGGGCCGGGGCGGCGGGGGGCCGGGGCGGCGGGGGCCGGGGCGGCGGGGGCCGGGGCAGGCGGGGGCCGGTGGCGGCGGGGGCCGGGGCGGCGGGGGCCGGGCGGCGGGGCCGGGGCGGCGGGGGCCGGGGCGGCGGGGGCCGGGGCGGCGGGGGCCGGGGCGGCGGGGGCCGGGGCGGCGGGGGCCGGGGCGGCGGGGGCCGGGGCGGCGGGGGCCGGGGCGGCGGGGGCCGGGGCGGCGGGGGCCGGGGCGGGGGGGCGGGGGGCGGGGGCGGGCGGGGGCAGGGGGCGCGGGGGGGGGGGCGGGGGGCGGGGGGGGGGGGGGGGGGGGGGGGGGGGGGGGGGGGGCAGGGGCCGGCGGGGGCAGGGGCGGCGGGGGCAGAGAGCGGCGGGGGGCAGAGAGCGGCGGGGGCAGAGAGCGGCGGGGGCAGAGAGCGGCGGGGGCAGAGAGCGGACGGGGGCAGAGAGCGGCGGGGCAGAGAGCGGCGGGGCAGAGAGCGGCGGGGGCAGAGAGCGGCGGGGGCGGCGGGGGCAGGGGCAGAGAGCGGCGGGGGCGGCGGGGGCAGGGGCGGCGGGGGCAGGGGCGGCGGGGGGCAGGGGCGACGGGGGCAGGGGCGGCGGGGGCAGGGGCGGCGGGGGCAGGGGCGGCGGGGGCAGGGGCGGCGGGGGCAGGGGCGGCGGGGGCAGAGGCGGCGGGGGCAGAGGCGGCGGGGGCAGAGGCGGCGGGGGCAAGAGGCGGCGGGGGCAGAGGCGGCGGGGGCAGAGGCGGCGGGGGCAGAGGCGGCGGGGGCAGAGGCGGCGGGGGGGCAGAGGCGGCGGGGGCAGAGGCGGCGGGGGCAGGGGCGGCGGGGGCAGGGGCGGCGGGGGCAGGGGCGGCGGGGGCAGGGGCGGCGGGGGCAGGGGCGGCGGGGGCAGGGGCGGCGGGGGCAGGGGCGGCGGGGGCAGGGGCGGCGGGGGGCAGGGGCGGCGGGGGCAGGGCGGCGGGGGCAGGGGCGGCGGGGGCAGGGGCGGCGGGGGCAGGGGCGGCGGGGGCAGGGGCGGCGGGGGCAGGGGCGGCGGGGGCAGGGGCGGCGGGGGCAGGGGCGGCGGGGGCAGGGGCGGCGGGGGGCAGGGGCGGCGGGGGCAGGGGCGGCGGGGGCAGGGGCGGCGGGGGCAGGGGCGGCGGGGGGCAGGGGCGGCGGGGGCAGGGGCGGCGGGGGCTGGGGCGGCGGGGGCAGGGGCGGCGGGGGCTGGGGGGGCGGGGGCGGCGGGGGCAGGGGGGCGGGGGCGGCGGGGGCAGGGGCGGCGGGGGGCGGCGGGGGCAGGGGCGGCGGGGGCAGGGGCGGCGAGGGGCAGGGGCGGCGGGGGCAGGGGCGGCGTGGGCGGCGGGGGGCGGGGCGGCGGGGGCGGGGCGGCGGCGGCGGGGCGGGGGGGGCGGGGCAGGGGGGCGGGGGCAGGGGGGGGCGGGGGCAGGGGGGGGCGGGGGCAGGGGGGGCGGCGGGGGCAGGGGGCGGCGGGGCAGGGGCGGCGGGGGCAAGGGGCGGCGGGGGCAGGGGCGGCGGGGGGCAGGGGCGGCGGGGGCAGGGGCGGCGGGGGCAGGGGCGGCGGGGGCAGGGGCGGCGGGGGCAGGGGGCGGCGGGGGCAGGGGCGGCGGGGGCAGGGGCGGCGGGGCAGGGCGGGGGCAGGGGCGGCGGGGGCAGGGGCGGCGGGGGGCAGGGGCGGCGGGGGCAGGGGCGGCGGGGGCAGGGGGCGCGGGGGCAGGGGCGGCGGGGGCAGGGGCGGCGGGGCAGGGGCGGCGGGGGCAGGGGCGGCGGGGCAGGGCGGCGGGGCAGGGGCGGCGGGGGCAGGGCGGCGGGGGCAGGGGCGGCGGGGGCAGGGGCGGCGGGGGCAGGGGCGGCGGGGGCAGGGGCGGCGGGGGCAGGGGCGGCGGGGGCAGGGGCGGCGGGGGCAGGGGCGGCGGGGGCAGGGGCGGCGGGGGCAGGGCGGCGGGCAGGGGGCGGCGGGGGCAGGGGCGGCGGGGGCAGGGGCGGCGGGGGCAGGGGCGGCGGGGGGCAGGGGCGGCGGGGGCAGGGGCGGCGGGGGCAGGGGCGGCGGGGGCAGGGGCGGCGGGGGCAGGGGCGGCGGGGGCAGGGGCGGCGGGGGCAGGGGCGGCGGGGGCAGGGGCGGCGGGGGCAGGGGCGGCGGGGCAGGGGCGGGCGGGCGGGCGGCAGGGGCGGCGGGGCAGGGGCGGCGGGGCAGGGGCGGCGGGGGCAGGGGCGGCGGGGGCAGGGCGGCGGGGGCAGGGGCGGCGGGGGCAGGGGCGGCGGGGGCAGGGCGGCGGGGGCAGGGGCGCGGGGGCAGGGGCGGCGGGGGCAGGGCGGCGGGGCAGGGCGGCGGGGGCAGGGGCGGCGGGGGCAGGGGCGGCGGGGGCAGGGGCGGCGGGGGCAGGGGCGGCGGGGGCAGGGGGGCGGCGGGGGCGGGGGCGGCGGGGGCGGGGCGGCGGGGGGCGGGGGCGGCGGGGGCGGGGGCGGCGGGGGCGGGGGCGGCGGGGGCGGCGGGGGCGGGGGGCGGCGGGGGGGCGGCGGGGGCGGCAGGGGGCGGCGGGGGCAGGGGCGGCGGGGGCAGGGGCGGCGGGGGCAGGGGCGGCGGGGGCAGGGGCGGCGGGGGCAGGGCGGCGGGGGCAGGGGCGGCGGGGGCAGGGGCGGCGGGGGCAGGGGCGGCGGGGGCAGGGGCGGCGGGGGCCAGGGGGCGGCGGGGGGCCGGGGCGGCGGGGGGCCCGGGGCGGCGGGGGCCGGGGCGGCGGGGGCCGGGGCGGCGGGGGCCGGGGCGGCGGGGGCCGGGGCGGCGGGGGGCCGGGGCGGCGGGGGCCGGGGCGGCGGGGGCCGGGGCGGCGGGGGGCCGGGCGGCGGGGGCCGGGGCGGCGGGGGCCGGGGCGGCGGGGGCCGGGGCGGCGGGGGCCGGGGCGGCGGGGGCAGGGGCGGCGGGGGCAGGGGCGGCGGGGGCCGGGGCGGCGGGGGCAGGGGCGGCGGGGGCAGGGGCGGCGGGGGGCAGGGGCGGCGGGGGCAGGGGCGGCGGGGGCAGGGGCGGCGGGGGCAGGGGCGGCGGGGGCAGGGGCGGCGGGGGCAGGGGCGGCGGGGGCAGGGGCGGCGGGGGCAGGGGCGGCGGGGGCAGGGGCGGCGGGGGCAGGGGCGGCGGGGGCAGGGGCGGCGGGGGCAGGGGCGGCGGGGGGCAGGGGCGGCGGGGGCAGGGGCGGCGGGGGCAGGGGCGGCGGGGGCAGGGGCGGCGGGGGCAGGGGCGGCGGGGGCAGGGGCGGCGGGGGCAGGGGCGGCGGGGGCAGGGGCGGCGGGGGCAGGGGCGGCGGGGGCAGGGGCGGCGGGGGCAGGGGCGGCGGGGGGCAGGGGCGGCGGGGGCAGGGGCGGCGGGGGCAGGGGCGGCGGGGGCAGGGGCGGCGGGGGGCAGGGGCGGCGGGGGCAGGGGCGGCGGGGGCAGGGCGGCGGGGGCAGGGGCGGCGGGGGCAGGGGCGGCGGGCAGGGGGCGGCGGGGGCAGGGGCGGCGGGGGCAGGGGCGGGGGGCAGGGGCGGCGGGGGCAGGGGCGGCGGGGGCAGGGGCGGCGGGGGCAGGGGCGGCGGGGGCAGGGCGGCGGGCAGGGGCGGCGGGGGGCAGGGGCGGCGGGGGCAGGGGCGCGGGGCAGGGGCGGCGGGCAGGGGCGGCGGGGGCAGGGGCGGCGGGGGCAGGGGCGGGCGGGGGCAGGGGCGGCGGGGGCAGGGGCGCGGCGGGGGCAGGGGCGGCGGGGGCAGGGGCGGCGGGGGCAGGGGCGGCGGGGGCAGGGGCGGCGGGGGCAGGGCGGCGGGGGCAGGGGCGGCGGGGCAGGGGCGGCGGGGGCAGGGGCGGCGGGGGCAGGGGCGGCGGGGGCAGGGGCGGCGGGGGCAGGGGCGGCGGGGCAGGGGCGGCGGGGGCAGGGGCGGCGGGGGCAGGGGCGGCGGGGGGCAGGGGGCGGCGGGGGCAGGGGCGGCGGGGGCAGGGGCGGCGGGGGCAGGGGCGGCGGGGGGCAGGGGCGGCGGGGGCAGGGGCGGCGGGGGCAGGGGCGGCGGGGGCGGGGCGGCGGGGGCGGGGGGCGGCGGGGGCGGGGGCGGCGCGGCGGGGCGGGGGCGGCGGGGGCGGCGGGGGCGGCGGGGGCAGGGGCGGCGGGGGCAGGGGCGGCGGGGGGCAGGGGCGGCGGGGGCAGGGGCGGCGGGGGCAGGGGCGGCGGGGGCAGGGGCGGCGGGGGCAGGGGCGGCGGGGGGCAGGGGCGGCGGGGGCAGGGGGCGGCGGGGGCAGGGGCGGCGGGGGCAGGGGCGGCGGGGCGGGGGCGCGGGGGCGGGGGCGGCGGGGGCGGGGCGGCGGGGGCGGCGGGGGCAGGGGCGGCGGGGGCAGGGGCGGCGGGGGCAGGGGCGGCGGGGGCAGGGGCGGCGGGGGCAGGGGCGGCGGGGGCAGGGGCGGCGGGGGCAGGGGCGGCGGGGGCAGGGGCGGCGGGGGCAGGGGCGGCGGGGGCAGGGGCGGGCGGGGGGCAGGGGCGGCGGGGGCAGGGGCGGCGGGGGCAGGGGCGGCGGGGGCAGGGGCGGCGGGGGCAGGGGCGGCGGGGGCAGGGGCGGCGGGGGCAGGGCGGCGGGGGGCAGGGGCGGCGGGGGCAGGGGCGGCGGGGCAGGGGCGCGGGGGCAGGGGCGGCGGGGGGCAGGGGCGGCGGGGGCAGGGGCGGCGGGGGCAGGGGCGGCGGGGGCAGGGCGGCGGGGGCAGGCGGCGGGGGCAGGGGCGGCGGGGGGCAGGGCGGCGGGGGCAGGGGCGGCGGGGGCAGGGGCGGCGGGGGCAGGGGCGGCGGGGCAGGGGCGGCGGGGGCAGAGGCGGCGGGGGCAGAGGCGGCGGGGGGCAGAGGCGGCGGGGGCAGAGGCGGCGGGGGCAGAGGCGGCGGGGGGCAGAGGCGGCGGGGGCAGAGGCGGCGGGGGCAGAGGCGGCGGGGCAGAGGCGGCGGGGGCAGAGGCGGCGGGGGGCAGAGGCGGCGGGGGCAGAGGCGGCGGGGGCAGAGGCGGCGGGGGCAGAGGCGGCGGGGCAGAGGCGGCGGGGGCAGAGGCGGCGGGGGCATGAGGCGGCGGGGGCAGAGGCGGCGGGGGCAGAGGCGGCGGGGGCAGAGGCGGCGGGGGCAGAGGCGGCGGGGGCAGAGGCGGCGGGGGCAGAGGCGGCGGGGGCAGAGGCGGCGGGGGCAGAGGCGGCGGGGGCAGAGGCGGCGGGGGCAGAGGCGGCGGGGGCAGAGGCGGCGGGGGCAGAGGCGGCGGGGCAGAGGCGGCGGGGGCAGAGGCGGCGGGGGCAGAGGCGGCGGGGCAGAGGCGGCGGGGGCAGAGGCGGCGGGGGCAGAGGCGGCGGGGGGGCAGAGGCGGCGGGGGCAGAGGCGGCGGGGGCAGAGGCGGCGGGGGCAGAGGCGGCGGGGGCAGAGGCGCGGGGGCAGAGGCGGCGGGGGCAGAGGCGGCGGGGGCAGAGGCGGCGGGGGCAGAGGCGGCGGGGGCAGAGGCGGCGGGGGCAGAGGCGGCGGGGGCAGAGGCGGCGGGGGCAGGAGGCGGCGGGGGGCAGAGGCGGCGGGGGCAGAGGCGGGCGGGGGGGGGGCAGAGGCGGCGGGGGCAGAGGCGGCGGGGGCAGAGGCGGCGGGGGCAGAGGCGGCGGGGGCAGAGGCGGCGGGGGCAGAGGCGGCGGGGGCAGAGGCGGCGGGGGCAGAGGCGGCGGGGGCAGAGGCGGCGGGGGGCAGAGGCGGCGGGGGCAGAGGCGGCGGGGGCAGAGGCGGCGGGGGCAGAGGCGGCGGGGGCAGAGGCGGCGGGGCAGGGGCGGCGGGGGCAGGGGCGGCGGGGGCAGGGGCGGCAGGGGGCGGCGGGGGCAGGGGCGGCGGGGGCAGGGGCGGCGGGGGGCAGAGGCGGCGGGGGCAGAGGCGGCGGGGGCAGAGGCGGGCGGGGGCCGGGGCGGCGGGGGGCAGGGGCGGCGGGGGGGCAGGGGCGGCGGCGGGGGCAGGGGCGGCGGGGGCAGGGGGCGGCGGGGGGCAGAGGCGGCGGGGGCAGAGGCGGCGGGGGCAGAGGCGGCGGGGGCAGAGGCGGCGGGGGCAGAGGCGGCGGGGGCAGAGGCGGCGGGGGCGAGGCGGCGGGGGCAGAGGCGGCGGGGCAGAGGCGGCGGGGGCAGAGGCGGCGGGGGCAGAGGCGGCGGGGGCAGAGGCGGCGGGGGCAGAGAGCGGAGCCAACGTTGAGTCTGGGAAAGCCTTTGAGAAAGCTTCGCCAAACAGTCGTCCGGACTCGAAACGTTGGCTCTCTCCTCTCTCCGTTGACGCAGTTTCACTGCGTGCCACCCGGGTTCGGAGAGCAGCAGCCCCCCCGACCCCCCACTACACCCCTCACACCTCCAAACAGCAGGGACCGCTCGGAAAGAATCAAAAAGACAAGTGGGTTTCCTTACGTTTGAAAGGGGTAGTGTGATTGAGCGTCTTCTTGTGTGTGATCTGGGGGGCGGCGGCAGTGGTGGTGGTGATCTGCACCGGCGGGGGGACACTGCTCTTCAGCACCTCCTCGGGCTTCGGCCTGACCTCGGCACTGGCGGGCTCCGTCGCCTTCAGCCGGATGAGGTTAGTGTTCTGGAGGAAGTTAACTGGGGAATTGAAGGAGGAAGTTTTCAATTAGACAGGGTTTGTTTTTCTCTCCATGCTCCCCCGCCCCCCTCCCTTTGAAAGATCTCACAAAATCATAGAACGCGTACAGTGCAGAAGAGGGCCATTCGGCCCATCGAATCTGCACCAGCCCTTGGAAAGAGCATTCTACCAGACCCCACTCCCCGTCCAATCCCCATAACCTGACCTGCACATCTTTGGACTGTGGGAGGAAACCGGGGAGAATGTGCAAACTCCACACACACAGTCACAGACAGGCGGGAATCGAACCCGGGTCTCTGGCACGGTGAGGCAGCGGTGCCAGCCATTGTGCCAATCTATTCAATCAGTCCAGTCACACACACCCCCCCCCACCACCCTACCCCTCCCACACCCCTGCAATTTTTCCACCTTCAAGTATTTATCCAATTGTACGGTTGAAAGTTCCAGGTCACAGCAACACGGCGTGTAAAAATATATATTTTCCCCTCATCCTCTTCTTCCCCCCACCCCCCCTCCAGCCCCCACTCCACAATGTTTCCAATTAAGGGTCAATCCTCCGTTCCACGAGGCAGCAGTGCTAACCACGGCGTCACCGTGCCGATCTTTGCCAGTTTCCTATATGCTCGACTGGAAGCCCCCGTGAATTTGAACTGTGTCACAATTCAATCTCCCCCCCCCCCCCCCCCACACCCCCTTAACATTCACTGCTTTACAGAGAACAATCCCCCCCCCCCCAACACCAGCACTCAATATGGTTCGGGTAGATCTCCGCCGCGGCCCGCTTACCTAATTTATGGTCGTGGTTGGGGAGCTGGAGAGCGTGCGGGTGATGCAGGATGCTGGGTTGACAGTGGGGGTGGGCCTGAGGCCGTGCCGGAGGCTGGATGTGAGTGTGCGGGGTTTGGGAGGGCGGCAGCGAGGCCATGGGGCTGGGTCAGGCACTTGGGCTGCAGGTGGGGACTGGGTGGGGCTGGTCTGCGCCGGCGGCTTCTGGGCGACGGGCGGCACAGTGCTCCGGATGGTCACCGTGGCAGGGATCACCGTGGTGACGGAGCCCGGGAAGGCGTTCGTGGCGGGCCTGATGGACGTCACCGGGGACCACAGCTGGGGGACTCCCACCGCAGACTTGACGAACTGCGTAGCTGCTGGAGGGGAAAGTCAGAGAGAGAGACAGAGAAATTAAATTGAAGAAATAAACAATCTGTGACAACTAACTCTTCCTTCACACAATAGTCAACAGACAAAGAACACTGACATTTCATTTTTGACACAAGGCACGCCTGATAGTCTGCACTGTAAATTCTATGATAATCTATGATATGTTGTTTGTGTTTATTAATCCTTGTAAAATGGTGTTTTTTTTTTTAATCCATTTCTAGCGAGATTAGCCCTCCCTGATTTTCAGATCGGTCTTACCCCTGAATCAAAGGATTTTGTGGGGAGGGGGGCAAATGCCCGGACGACAAACAAACACCGCCCGTCACTGAAAAATGCAAATTTAAATTTAACAGGCGGTGTGTCGCCGAGCCACTCTCCTCCCCTCACGAGCCATTCAGCCCATCCACAGTGGCGGCAGACCGAGAGAAGATGCCCTCTACGGCGATGCCGCCAGTCAGGGTGGACCACGACCGTGTGCAACAGACCACAGCAGGAGTGTAGCGTCGCTATTTGGGAATTGCATCAATGGTGCGGATTACGCAGCAAGGGACGAGGCACGTTTAGACCCACTCTGTCCAAAGGCTTCACCACAATCCTGGGGAAGGGAGGCTTTTAGGTTTATGGCCTGATGCTGAAGCAACGAACACTAAATTCCAGGGAGAGATGGTCAAATAAAAAGAGATAGAGGTCGACCTAACAGTGACATGGTGCGAATGGAGAGCAGGAGGAAGCACTTGATCAACACCCATGCCATCAGGTAACCTACGTGTACCACAATGCATGCACTTTACCAAAATTAACAGTTCAGTTAAACAGTTAGAGCGGACAGCAAAGCCAATCAGTGAGTATGCCGCACTACACTGTCAACGCGCTGCGACAGAGAGAGCTGTATTTAACGGGGGGGGGGGGGGGGGGGGGGGGGGGGAGAGACTCACACTGCACTGTCAACGCACTGCGACAGAGAGAGCTGTATTTAACGGGGGGGGGGGGGGGGGGGGGCTCACACTGCACTTTCAACGAACTGTGACAGAGAGAGCTGTATTTAACTGGAGGGGCTCACACTGCACTGTCAACGCACTGTGTCAGAGAGAGCTGTATTTAACTGGAGGGGCTCACACTGCACTGTCAACGCACTGTGTCAGAGAGAGCTGTATTTAACTGGGGGGACTCACACTGCACTGTCAACGCACTGTGTCAGAGAGAGCTGTATTTAACTGGGGGGACTCACACTGCACTGTCAACGCACTGTGTCAGAGAGAGCTGTATTTAACTGGGGGACTCACTACACTGTCAACGCACTATGACAGAGAGAGCTGCATTTAACTGGGGGACTCACACTGCACTGTCAACGCACTATGACAGAGAGAGCTGTATTTAACTGGGGGACTCACTGCACTGTCAACAGACTGTGACACTGAGAGCTGCATTTAACTGGGGAGGGGACTCACTGCTGTGTCAACGCACTGTGACAGAGAGAGCTGTATTTAACTGGGGGGGCTCACACTGCACTGTCAACGCTCTGTGACAGAGAGAGCTGTATTTAACTGGGGGGCTCACACTGCACTGTCAACGCACTGTGACAGAGAGAGCTGTATTTAACTGGGGGGGCTTACACTGCACTGTCAACGCACTGTGACAGAGAGAGCTCTATTTAACGGGGGGGACTCACACTGCACTGTCAACGCACTGTGTCAGAGAGAGCTGTATTTAACTGGGGGACTCACACTGCACTGTCAACACACTGTGACAGAGAGAGCTGTATTTAACGGGGGGGACTCACACTGCACTGTCAACGCACTGTGTCAGAGAGAGCTGTATTTAACTGGGGGACTCACTGCACTGTCAACAGACTGTGACACTGAGAGCTGCATTTAACTGGGGAGGGGACTCACTGCACTGTCAACGCACTGTGACAGAGAGAGCTGTATTTAACTGGGGAGGGGCTCACACTGCACTGTCAACGCACTGTGACAGAGAGAGCTGTATTTAACTGGGGGACTCACACTGCACTGTCAACGCACTTTGACAGAGAGCTGTATTTAACTGGGAGGCTCACACTGCACTGTCAACGCACTGTGACAGAGAGAGCTGTATTTAACTGGGGGGGTACACGCTGCACTGTCAACGCACTGTGTCAGAGAGAGCTGTATTTAACTGGGGGGCTCACACTGCACTGTCAACGCACTGTGACAGAGAGAGCTGTATTTAACTGGGGGGGCTCACACTGCACTGTCAACGCACTGTGACAGAGAGAGCTGTATTTAACTGGGGGGGGGGGACACTGCACTGTCAACGCACTGTGACAGAGAGCTGTATTTAACGGGGGGGGACTCACACTGCACTGTCAACGCACTGTGTCAGAGAGAGCTGTATTTAACTGGGGGACTCACTGCACTGTCAACGCACTATGACAGAGAGAGCTGTATTTAACTGGGGGGGGACTCACTGCACTGTCAACGCACTGTGTCAGAGAGAGCTGCATTTAACTGGGGGACTCACAATGCACTGTCAACGCACTGTGACAGAGAGAGCTGTATTTAACTGGGGGACACACTGCACTGTCAACAGACTGTGACACTGAGAGCTGCATTTAACTGGGGAGGGGACTCACTGCTGTGTCAACGCTCTGTGACAGAGAGAGCTGTATTTAACTGGGGGACTCACACTGTACTGTCAACGCACTGACAGAGAGAGCTGTATTGAACTGGGAGACTCACTTCACTGTCAACGCACTGTGACAGAGAGAGCTGTATTTAACTGGGGGGGGGGGGGGGGGGGGGGCCTCACACTGCACTGTCAACTCAGTGACCGAGAGAGCTGTATTTTACTGGGGGGCTCACACTGCACTGTCAACGTACTGTGACAGAGAGAGCTGTATTTAACTGGGGGACTCACACTGCACTGTCAACGCACTGTGACAGAGAAAGCTGTATTCAACTGGGGGGCTCACACTGCACAGTCAACGCACTGTGTCAGAGAGAGCTGTATTTAACTGGGGGGTACACACTGCACTGTCAATGCACTGTGTCAGAGAGAGCTGTATTTAACTGGGGGGGGGGGGGGGGGGACACAGCACTGTCCACGCACTGGACAGAGAGCTGTGTTTAACTGGGGGGGCTCACACTGCACTGTCAACGCACTGTGACAGAGAGAGCTGTAATTAACTGAGGGGGGGCTCACACTGCACTGTCAACGCGCTGTGACAGAGAGCTGTATTTAACTGGGGGGGCTCACATTGCACTGACAACGCACTGTGTCAGAGAGAGCTGTATTTAACTGGGGGGACTCACACTGCACTGTCAACACACTGTGACAGAGAGAGCTGTAATTAACTGGGGGGGACTCACACTGCACTGTCAACGCACTATTTCAGAGAGAGCTGTATTTAACTGGGGGGCTCACACAGCACTGTCAACGCACTGTGACAGAGAGAGCTGTATTTAACTGGGGGGGCTCACACTGCACTGTCAACGCTCTGTGACAGAGAGAGCTGTATTTAACTGGGGGGCTCACACTGCACTGTCAACGCACTGTGACAGAGAGAGCTGTATTTACCTGGGGGGCTCACACTGCACTGTCAACGCACTTTGTCAGAGAGAGCTGTATATAACTGGGGGGGGTACACGCTGCACTGTCAACGCACTGTGTCAGAGAGAGCTGTATTTAACTGGGGGGACTCACACTGCACTGTCAACACACTGTGACAGAGAGAGCTGTATTTAACTGGGGGGACTCACACTGCACTGTCAACACACTGTGACAGAGAGAGCTGTAATTAACTGGGGGGGACTCACACTGCACTGTCAACGCACTATTTCAGAGAGAGCTGTATTTAACTGGGGGGCTCACACAGCACTGTCAACGCACTGTGACAGAGAGAGCTGTATTTAACTGGGGGGGGCTCACACTGCACTGTCAACGCTCTGTGACAGAGAGAGCTGTATTTAACTGGGGGGCTCACACTGCACTGTCAACGCACTGTGACAGAGAGAGCTGTATTTACCTGGGGGGCTCACACTGCACTGTCAACGCACTTTGTCAGAGAGAGCTGTATATAACTGGGGGGGTACACGCTGCACTGTCAACGCACTGTGTCAGAGAGAGCTGTATTTAACTGGGGGGACACACAGCACTGACCACGCACTGTGACAGAGAGAGCTGTGTTTAGCTGGGGGGGCTCACACTGCACTGTCAACGCACTGTGACAGAGAGAGCTGTATTTAACTGGGGGGGGGCACACTGCACTGTCAACGCACTGTGACAGAGAGAGCTGTATTTAACTGGGGGGGCTCACACTGCACTGTCAACGCACTGTGACAGAGAGAGCTGTATTTAACTGGGGGGCTCACACTGCACTGTCAACGCACTGTGTCAGAGAGAGCTGTATTTAACTGGGGGGGGGAGGGACACACAGCACTGTCAACGCACTGTGTCAGAGACAGCTGTATTTAACTGGGGGGCTCACACTGCACTGTCAACGCACTGTGACAGAGAGAGCTGTATTTAACTGGGGGTGGTGCTCACACTGCACTGTCAACGCACTGTGACAGAGAGAGCTGTATTTAACTGGGGGTGGTGCTCACACTGCACTGTCAACGCACTGTGTCAGAGAGAGCTGTATTTAACTGGAGGGGGCTCACACTGCACTGTCAACGCACTGTGTCAGAGAGAGCTGTATTTAACTGGGGGGCTCACACTGCACTGTCAACGCACTGTGTCAGAGAGAGCTGTCTATAACTGGGGGGGGGGGGGACACTGCACTATCAACGCACTGTGTCAGAGAGAGCTGTATTTAACTGGGGGGGCTCACACTGCACTGTCAACGCACTGTGTCAGAGAGAGCTGTATTTAACGGGGTGGGGGGGGGGGGGGACACTGCACTGTCAACGCACTGTGACAGAGAGAGCTGTATTTACTGGGGGGTTTACACTGCACTGTTAACGCACTGTGTCAGAGAGAGCTGTATTTAACTGGGGGCTCACACTGCACTGTCAACGCACTGTGACAGAGAGAGCAGTATTTACTGGTGGGTTCACACTGCACTGTTAACGCACTGTGTCAGAGAGAGCTGTATTTAACTGGGGGGGGTTCACAATGCACTGTCAACACACTGTGACAGAGAGAGCTGTATTTAACTGGGGGGGGCACACTGCACTGTCAACGCACTGAGTCAGGGAGAGCTATATTTAACTGGGGGGCTCACACTGCACTGTCAACGCACTGTGACAGAGAGAGCTGTATTTAACTGGGAGGGGGGGGGGCTCACACTGCACTGTCAATGCACTGTGTCAGAGAGAGCTGTATTTAACTGGGGGGGGGGGGGGGGGCTCACACTGCACTGTCAACTCAGTGACCGAGAGAGCTGTATTTTACTGGGGGGCTCACACTGCACTGTCAACGCACTGTGACAGAGAGAGCTGTATTTAACTGGGGGACTCACACTGCACTGTCAACGCACTGTGACAGAGAGAGCTGTATTGAACTGGGGGTGGTGCTCACACTGCACTGTCAAAGCACTGTGACAGAGAGAGCTGTATTTAACTGGGGGTGGTGCTCACACTGCACTGTCAACGCACTGTGTCAGAGAGAGCTGTATTTAACTGGAGGGGGCTCACACTGCACTGTCAACGCACTGTGTCAGAGAGAGCTGTATTTAACTGGGGGGCTCACACTGCACTGTCAACGCACTGTGTCAGAGAGAGCTGTCTATAACTGGGGGGGGGGGGGACACACTGCACTGTCAACGCACTGTGTCAGAGAGAGCTGTATTTAACTGGGGGGGCTCACACTGCACTGTCAACGCACTGTGTCAGAGATAGCTGTATTTAACGGGGTGGGGGGGGGCGGACACTGCACTGTCAACGCACTGTGACAGAGAGAGCTGTATTTACTGGGGGGTTTACACTGCACTGTTAACGCACTGTGTCAGAGAGAGCTGTATTTAACTGGGGGCTCACACTGCACTGTCAACGCACTGTGACAGAGAGAGCAGTATTTACTGGTGGGTTCACACTGCACTGTTAACGCACTGTGTCAGAGAGAGCTGTATTTAACTGGGGGGGGTTCACAATGCACTGTCAACACACTGTGACAGAGAGAGCTGTATTTAACTGGGGGGGGCACACTGCACTGTCAACGCACTGAGTCAGGGAGAGCTATATTTAACTGGGGGGCTCACACTGCACTGTCAACGCACTGTGACAGAGAGAGCTGTATTTAACTGGGAGGGGGGGGGGGCTCACACTGCACTGTCAATGCACTGTGTCAGAGAGAGCTGTATTTAACTGGGGGGCTCACACTGCACTGTCAACGCACTGTGACAGAGAGAGCTGTATTTAACTGGGGGGGGTGCTCACACTGCACTGTCAACGGACTGTGACAGAGAGAGCAGTATTTACTGGGGGGTTCACACTGCACTGTTAACGCACTGTGTCAGAGAGAGCTGTATTTAACTGGGGGGGCTCACAATGCACTGTCAACACACTGTGACAGAGAGAGCTGTATTTAACTGGGGGGGGGGGACACACTGCACTGTCAACGCACTGTGTCAGAGAGAGCTGTATTTAACTGGGGGGGGGGGGGGGAGAGACACACTGCACTGTCAACGCACTGTGTCAGAGAGAGCTGTATTTAACTGGGGGGGGCTCACACTGCACTGTCAACGCACTGTGTCAGAGAGAGCTGTATTTAACTGGGGGGGCTCACACTGCACTGTCAACGCACTGTGTCAGAGAGAGCTGTATTTAACTGGAGGGGGCTCACACTGCACTGTCAACGCACTGTGACAGAGAGAGCTGTATTTAACTGGGGGGCTCACACTGCACTGTCAATGCACTGTGTCAGAGAGAGCTGCATTTAACTGGGGGGGTGCTCACACTGCACTGTCAACGCACTGTGACAGAGAGAGCTGTATTTAACTGGGGGGCTCACACTGCACTGTCAACGCACTGTGTCAGAGAGAGCTGTCTATAACTGGGGGGGACGACACACTGCACTGTCAACGCACTGTGTCAGAGAGAGCTGTATTTAACTGGGGGGGCTCACACTGCACTGTCAACGCACTGTGTCAGAGAGAGCTGTATTTAACGGGGGGGGGGGGGGGGAGACACTGCACTGTCAACGCACTGTGACAGAGAGAGCTGTATTTACTGGGGGGTTTACACTGCACTGTTAACGCACTGTGTCAGAGAGAGCTGTATTTAACTGGGGGGCTCACACTGCACTGTCAACGCACTGTGACAGAGAGAGCAGTATTTACTGGGGGGTTCACACTGCACTGTTAACGCAATGTGTCAGAGAGAGCTGGATTTAACTGAGTGGGGCTCACAATGCACTGTCAACACACTGTGACAGAGAGAGCTGTATTTAACTGGGGGGGGGGACACTGCACTGTCAACGCACTGTGTCAGAGAGAGCTGTATTGAACTGGGGGGCTCACACTGCACTGTCAACGCACTGTGTCAGAGAGAGCTGTATTTAACTGGGGGGGTGCTCACACTGCACTGTCAATGCACTGTGTCAGAGAGCTGTATTTAACTGGGGGGCTCACACTGCACTGTCAACGCACTGTGTCAGAGAGAGCTGTATTTAAATGGGGGGCTCACACTGCACTGTCAACGCACTGTGTCAGAGAGAGCTGTATTTAACTGGGGGGGCTCTCACTGCACTGTCAACGCACTGTGTCAGAGAGAGCTGTATTTAACTGGGGGGACTCACACTGCACTGTCAACGCACTGTGACAGAGAGAGCTGTATTTAACTGGGGGGGTGCTCACACTGCACTGTGAACGCACTGTGACAGAGAGAGCTGTATTTAACTGGGGGACACACTGCACTGTCAACGCACTGCGTCAGAGAGCTGTATTTAACTGGGGGGGGGGGGGGGAAGAGAGACACACTGCACTGTCAACGCACTGTGTCAGAGAGAGCTGTATTTAACTGGGGGGGGCTCACACTGCACTGTCAACGCACTGTGTCAGAGAGAGCTGTACTTAACTGGGGGGCTCACACTGCACTGTCAACGCACTGTGTCAGAGAGAGCTGTCTTTAACTGGAGGGGGCTCACACTGCACTGTCAACGCACTGTGACAGAGAGAGCTGTATTTAACTGGGGGGCTCACACTGCACTGTCAACGCACTGTGTCAGAGAGAGCTGTATTTAACGGGGGGGACGGGACGGGGGACACTGCACTGTCAACGCACTGTGACAGGGAGAGCTGTATTTACTGGGGGGTTTACACTGCACTGTTAACGCACTGTGTCAGAGAGAGCTGTATTTAACTGGGGGGCTCACACTGCACTGTCAACGCACTGTGTCAGAGAGAGCTGTATTTAATGGGGGGGGGGGGGGACACTGCACTGTCAACGCACTGTGACAGAGAGAGCTGTATTTAACTGGGGGGGCTCACACTGCACTGTCAACGCACTGTGTCAGAGAGAGCTGTATTTAACGGGGGGGGGGGGGGGGGGGGGGGACGACACTGCACTGTTAACGCACTGTGTCAGAGAGAGCTGTATTGAACTGGGGGCAGGGGCGAGAGAGAGAGCAGACGGACCACGCGCGTGCGCGGGCGAGCCGCAGACGGACCCCGCGCGCGCGAGCGAGAGCCGCAGACGGACCCCGCGCGCGCGAGCGAGAGCCGCAGACGGACCCCGCGCGCGCGAGCGAGAGCCGCAGACGGACCCCGCGCGCGCGAGCCGCAGAC
>NC_092732.1:30799950-30879077 GCF_047496885.1 Scyliorhinus torazame | reverse complement strand
GCCCCCCTTCTCCCCCCCCCCATTGCCCCCCTCCTCCCCCCCCCATTGCCCCCCTTCTCCCCCCCCATTGCCCCCCCTTCTCCCCCCCCCATTGCCCCCCTTCTCCCCCCCATTGCCCCCCTTCTCCCCCCCATTGCCCCCCTTCTCCCCCCCCCATTGCCCCCCTTCTCCCCCCCCATTGCCCCCCTTCTCCCCCCCCATTGCCCCCCTTCTCCCCCCACCCTCATTGCCCCCTTCTCCCCCACCCTCATTGCCCCCCCCTCCATTGCCCCCCCCCTCCATTGCCTCTCCTCCCCTCTGTCCGGCACTCACTCTTTCGGATCTGCAGCCGCTGCCGCTTCCCCCTCCCCCCCGCCTCTCCAGCGCCGCCCAATCAGCGGCAGGAGGTGGGGCCCCGGCCGGCGTCCCGCCCAATCAGCGCCCTCGGACGGCTGGGATTGGTCACCGGGAGGCGCCGCCCCGGCCAATGGGGCGGGTCCCGTGTGAATAATGACCAAACCGGGGCAAGGGCAGCCCAGGGTGGGGCGGTGCCGCGCGGTCACATCCGGGACACAGAGCAGGGCAGGGTGACCGCGCGGCCCAATCGACAGTCAGGGGCGGGCCCTGGCCTCGGACCAATCATCATCCGGAGGGCCGCGGCTGCGGATTCTGAACCATCGGCCACGCCGGATTGGCAGGTTAGCCAGGACACTCCCGGGCGGGGGGGGGGCGACCGAATCATCGCGCGGACATCCGGGACTCTGCGCGCAAGGGAGGACCAAATCAGCGCGCGGATATCCGGGACAGTGCGCAGGGGGGAGGCCCAATCAGCGCGCCGGGACATCCGGGACACTGTGCACAAGGGGGAGGCCAATCACCGCGCGGACACCCGGGTCACTGTGCGCAGGGGGAGGCCAATCAGCGCGCGGGACACCCGGGACACTGTGCGCAGGGCCAATCAGCGCGCGGACACCCGGGAACACTGTGCGCAGGCCAATCAGCGCGCGGACATCCGGGACAGTGCGCCGGGGGGAGGGCCAATCAGCGCGCGGACATCCGGGACACCACGCGGGACATCCGGGGACACCACGCGGCGTGGCGGCCAATCAGTGCGCGGACATCCAGTAGAGTCCCGCTGCCCTCTGGGAGTTTGTAGTTTTACCCCCCCCCCCGGGCGGAGGTGCTCCTCCTTGCCCCTCCCCGTACTCTCACTTACTGCCTCTCCCTCCGCCCGACGCGGCGGGAAAAAAAAACAAAGTCATCGCGGCGTCCGGGCTGCGCCTGCGTGGGAGGAGGATTGGGGGGCGCGCTGGAGGGGACTGCAAGGTCGCGGGGCCCGTCTTGCATCCGGGCGGTGGAGCAGGTAGGCGGGGGCGGGGCGAGAGCGTGTGGGCGGGGCCTGTGTGGGCGGCGAGGAGGATATGGGCGGGGGCCAGGCGAGCGTGTGGGCGGGGCGCGCGCGCGCGCGCAGTGGTCCCCCCCCCCCGCCGCGTCCCAGCCACGTGACCCGTTTTTGCGCGCGGCGCACGCGGTGCGGGTCGCGCGTGCGCAGTGAGGGGGAGGGCCACCACTACAACAACAACTTGCATTGGCCTAGCCCCGGTTGCTAATTTGTTTGTTTGTTTGGGGGGATGTAAATCACAACCGAGACTTGACGCCTGCCCAGAGGTGTCGGTCAGGGAGGATCCCCCCACCCCAAAATTATTAGTTGCTGCTGGGCCAGCAGGAAGAGGATGGGCCGAGCGGCCCCCCCCCCCCCATCTCTTCGCCTGGGGGGGGGGGGGGCGGGCGGCAGGCTCGTCCCGCGTCGCCCACGCTCAGGGTTGGCGCTCAAGTCGAGGCTCGATCCTGTGGCAGGAATCGAGGCTCGGCACCGTATCGGCGAGGACGTCGGATGAGTGGACGTCCGGACTGGGGGGCGGGGGCGGTTTTGGATTCTTTCTACTCTCACACGGTCCTCTAATTGCCCCTCGAGAAGGTGGGTGAGCCGCCACCTTGCACCCGCTGCAGTCCCGTGCGGTGTAGGTACACCCACCGTGCTGTTAGGGAGGGAGCTCCGGGATTCTGACCCCAGTGAAGGAACGGCCGATGTATTCCCGAGTCGGGGTGGCGAGCGGCTCGGAGGGGAACCTCCAGGTGGGGGGTGTTCCCCATGTGTCTGCTGCGTCCTTCTAATTTGATTTCATTTTTTAATAATAATTATTATTGTCGCAAGTAGGCTTACATTAACACTGCAATCAAATCACTGTGAAAATCCCCTCGTCGCCACACTCCGGTGCCTGTTCGGGGACGCAGAGGGAGAATTCAGAATGGCCTGCTCGATCGACACGCTAACCACCGACATTCACTCCCTCCACCCCCCCCCCCGACGCACAGCGACAGCCGTCTACAACACGCACCGCGGCGGCTCGCCGAGGCTCCTTCGACAGCACCTTCCAAACCCGCCACTTCTACCACGGTCACACAGTGGTTAGCACTGTTGCTTCACAGCTCCGGGGTCCCAGGTTCGATTCCCGGCTCGGGTCACTGACTGCGGAGTCTGCACCTTCTCCGCCGTGTCTGCGTGGGTTTCCTCCGGACGCTCCGGTTTCCTCCCACAAGTCCCGAAAGACGTGCTGTCAGGTGAATTGGACATTCTGAATTCTCCCTCCGTGTATCCGAACAGGTGGCCGGAATGTGGCGACTAGGGGCTTTTCACAGTAACTTCATTGCAGTGTTAATGTAAGCCTACTTGTGACAATGAAGATTATCATTATTATTCATGGCACGGAAAGTCATATATCCAAATTTGCTGATGACACAAAGTTCGGCAGCATTGTAGACGGTTTAGATGACAGTGTAAAGTTGCAAGGAGATAATGACAGGCGAGGTGAACAGGCAAAATGGTGGCCGATGGAATTCAATGTCAGCAAGTGTGAGGTTATCCATTTTGGACCAAAGAAGGATTGAGCAGAGTACTTTCTAAACAGGTTGGGTACAGTGGATGTCTAAGAGACTTGGGCGTTCAGGAATATAAAGGTTATGCTGCAGCTATACCAACCCCTTGTCAGACCCCTCTCGATTGGTGTGTTGTGAGCAGTTGTGGGCCCCGTATCTAAGGAAGGATGTGCTGGGGCCTTGGAAAGGTTCCAGAGGAGGTTCACAAGAACGATCCCTGGAATGAAGAGCTTGTCGTGTGAGGAACGGTTGAGGACTCTGGGTCTGTATTCGTTGGAGTTTAGAAGGATGAGGGGGGATCTTATTGAAACTTACAGGATACTGCGAGGCCTGGATAGAGTGGACGTGGAGAGGATGTTTCCGCTTGTAGGAAAAACTAGAACCAGAGGGGACACCATCTCAGACTGAAGGGACGATCCTTTAAAACCGAGATGAGGAGGAATTTCTTCAGCCAGAGGGTGGGGAATCTGTGGAACTCTTTGCCGCAGAAGGCTGTGGAGGCCAAATCACGGAGTGTCTTTAAGACAGAGATAGATCGGTTCCTGATCAATAAGGGGATCAGGGGTTATGGGGAGAAGGCAGGAGAATGGGGATGAGAAAATATTAGCTATGATTGAATGGCGGAGCAGACTCGATGGGCCGAGTGGCCTAATTCTGCTCCTATGTCTTCTACTTTTATCATGGCTGGTTTAGCACACGGCTAAATCGCTGGCTTTGAAAGCAGACCAAGGCAGGCCAGCAGCACGGTTCAATTCCCGTACCAGCCTCCCCGAACAGGCGCCGGAATGTGGCGACTCGGGGCTTTTCACAGTAACTTCATTTGAAGCCTACTTGTGACAATAAGCCATTTTCATTTCATTTCACTTGGAGTTGCCATGGGAATGTCGCTTTCAGAAATGTTTGCCTGCTCATGTTACTGCAGTGATGTCAGCGAGTGGGCGGAGCTGAGCTCTGCTTTTTAGTTTCACTTTGAGAAAAGCTTGGGTGTGTCTGTGTGTTTTTGGTTTCGTTTTCAGTGTTGGAGCTGAAGCCAGACAGAGCAGGTGTACTGCTGATCTCTCCACCATGAAAAGACTATCTCTCGATCATTCGGTGAATTCAGAATTATAAATGTTCTGAGTAGTGACTTTAACCTGATGTGCTTCTGTTAAAGGTTATGTTTTTTGTAAGTCTTCTGGATGTTAAAAGGACAGCGTAAGCATTACTTAGTGTTGTAGTCTTTGGGGGTTGTATTTGAATTAATGGTTGCTTAAGATGTTCACTGTTTGTTTTAAAAAGGTTAACTTGAGTTCATAGAATAAACATTGTTTTGCTTCAAGAAATACTTTTCCATTTCTGCTGTCCCACACCTGGAGAGTGGGCCGTGCGTTCCCCGTACCACAATCTAGTAAAAGTTGTGGGTCAGGTGAACTCCATGATACACTTTGGACTTCTCTAAACCCTGGCCCATGACAGAGTCACCGTGAGCAATTCGGGGCACCACTCCCGAGGAAGGATAATTGAGCCTTGGAGGGAGTGCGCCGTAGGTTGAGAAAAATGAGACCGGCGTACCGGGGTTGAGTTATCAGGAGGCAGCACGGTAGCATTGTGGATAGCACAATTGCTTCACAGCTCCAGGGTCCCAGGTTCGATTCCCGGCTTGGGTCACTGTCTGTGCGGAGTCTGCACGTCCTCCCCGTGTGTGCGTGGGTTTCCTCCGGGTGCTCCGGTTCCCTCCCACGGTCCAAAGATGTGCAGGTTAGGTGGATTGGCCGCGATAAATTGTCCCTTAGTGTCCAAAATTGCCCTTAGTGTTGGGTGGGGTTGCTGGGTTATGGGGATAGTGTGGACCTTGGGTAGGGTGCTCTTTCCAAGAGCCGGTGCAGACTCGATGGGCCGAAAGGCCTCCTTCTGCACTGTAAATTCTATGAAAATACCACAAATACTGTTTTCGATAGAATTTAGAAAGTTAAGGGCAGATCTGATCGAAGATATTAACAGGATCTGTTCCTAGACCATCTCGCGGAGCGTTAGATGAAGGTCGGACAGTAGCAACAGCAACCCGGGAGGGGGGGGGGGGGGGCACGGACGGCGTCGTTCGTTATGGGGGGGGACGGACATCGTTCGTTCTGGGGGGGGGGGGGGGGGGGTAGAGGATGGAGGGGGGCTGGGGGGGTTTCTCTGGGGGGGCATTTGAGCAAGAAAACCCATGAATGACCCGGAAACTGACATGTACGGGAGGAATCCAATGTACAAAGTTCCGTATCTTAATGACTTGCCATGTTCCTGTCTTGCCACGCGAGTTCTCTTTCCTTTCTTTGTTACGGGGGGGAGGGGGGTTTGTTTGTAAGGTGGAAAATATTGTTGAAAAATTCTTAATAAAAACATATTTAAAAAAAAAAAGAAGATATTAACAGGAAAAAGAACTGGTGAGATAAAGATAAACTGTTTCCTCGGGTTGGGGATTCTAGAACTCTGGGGCACGGTCTAAAACATAGGACCAGAACGTTCAGGAGAGATGTTTGGAAGAAATTCTTCACGCATAGGGTGGTAGAAGTTTGGAACGCTCTCCCACACACAGCAGTCGAAGCAAGGACAGTTCGATCTGAGATTGAGTGATTTTTGTTTCTGAAGCTAATTTAAGGGATGTGGGGCTGAGGCAGGTTTGCGGAGCTAGGCCGCACCGATCCCATTGTGTGGCGGGCGGGTCAGGCTCGGGGGGCTGACTGCCCTCCTCCTGGCAGTTCTGGCACCGTTCCTGTACAGGAGTTCGGCAGCACGGTAGCACAGTGGTTAGCACAATTGCTTCACAGCCCCAGGGTCCCAGGTTCGATTGCCAGCTTGGGTCACTGTCTGTGCGGAGTCTGCACGTTCTCCCCCGTGTGAGCGTGGGTTTCCTCCGGGTGCTCCGGTTTCCTCCCACAGTCCAAAGATGTGCTGTTAGGTGGACTGGCCGTGATAAATTGTCCCTTAGTGTCCAAAATTGCCCTTAGTGTTGGGTGGGGTTACTGGGTTATGGGGATAGGGTGGAGGTGTGGACCTTGGGTAGGGTGCTCTTTCCAAGAGCCGGTGCAGACTCGATGGGCCGAATGGCCTCCTTCCGCACTGTAAAGTCGATGAGGTCTACGAGACCATTCCTGCACAGGAGCTCGGCCGTTCTGGCAGGAAATGTGGGGAAGGAAGCGGAAGTTCGGGTCAGTGGAGAAACGCCGGACAGTTCTGTACAAGCTCCCCGCTGGCATCGGCAGCTCTCGGACCTGCACCCCAGCGAAGGCCAGTCCGCCCCTCGGGAAAGCACAATCCCGGACACCCGCACAGACGTACGCCCGTGCGCTCACGGGCAGGCGCGCGACGGAACGAGAGGAAGACCAACCCTTCGACATTCGATCCTTTATTAAAACATTCACTTGAGAGTTGACCAAAAATGGCCAGGGCGCAAGAAGATATGCTTACAAAATGGAACTGACACCATTCAAAAAAAAAAAGAGAGTCCTTTCTTGGACCTGTGGTGTAACATTCAAATCAGTGCGAAGCATCTTAAATGGGCAATGCAGTTTGCAAAAGAAATGCTCCCCTCGTCAAAAATTACCCCCCCCCCCCCCCCCGGATAATGCTGCTGCCTGAATCCAACTTGGGTGCGGGGGGGGGGGAGGAAGAGGTTTACAATGTCGTAGGTGGCATGTCAGTCCGATCCACTCCAGAAACAGCGAATAGGCGGCGATTAACTCTTTATGGTTGTTTTTGTTTAGAAATAGCAGCAGATCCTTGTCAGTAGAAATAGCCGCCCAGCTGGAAGGCTCGGCCGCAGGGCGCTTTCCAGAAACCGTGCACAAATCCACAATGGCACGTGGGGAGCATCCACAACAATCCTCGTTCGTCTTCTCCCCCCCCACCCCACCCCGCCGCCTGCCTACGACTGGCGAGTTTGCAGTTACTGGGCACGCCAGGCACACGCGGCCAGAGGAATCGGTCAGTGCCCAGGGTTTAGAGGTTTCAGGAATAACTGTACAGACCCTGCCTTGCACAGCCACAAAGAGCTCGGCATATTGGGATCAGGAAGACGTGTCCGACAGCCTACACTGTCCCCATCAAACACTCCCAGGACAGGTACAGCACGGGGTTAGATACAGAGTAAAGCTCCCTCTACGCTGTCCCCATCAAACACTCCCAGGACAGGTACAGCACGGGGTTAGATACAGAGTAAAGCTCCCTCTACACTGTCCCCATCAAACACTCCCAGGACAGGTACAGCACGGGGTTAGATACAGAGTAAAGCTCCCTCTACACTGTCCCCATCAAACACTCCCAGGACAGGTACAGCACTGGGTTAGAGACAGAGTAAAGCTCCCTCTACACAGTCCCCATCAAACACTCCCAGGACAGGTACAGCACGGGGCTAGATACAGAGTAAAGCTCCCTCTACACTGTCCCCATCAAACTCTCCCAGGACAGCCACAGCACGGGGTTAGATACAGAGTAAAGCTCCCTCTACACTGTCCCCATCAAACTCTCCCAGGACAGGTACAGCACGGGGTTAGATACAGAGTAAAGCTCCCTCTACACTGTCCCCATCAAACACTCCGAGGACAGGTACAGCACGGGGTTAGATACAGAGTAAAGCTCCCTCTACACAGTCCCCATCAAACACTCCCAGGACAGGTACAGCACGGGGTTAGATACGGAGTAAAGCTCCCTCTACACTGTCCCCATCAAACTCTCCCAGGACAGGTACAGCACGGGGTTAGATACAGAGTAAAGCTCCCTCTACACTGTCCCCATCAAACTCTCCCAGGACAGGTACAGCACGGGGTTAGATACAGAGTAAAGCTCCCTCTACACTGTCCCCATCAAACACTCCCAGGACAGGTACAGCACGGGGTTAGATACAGAGTAAAGCTCCCTCTACACTGTCCCCATCAAACTCTCCCAGGACAGGTACAGCACGGGGTTAGATACAGAGTAAAGCTCCCTCTACACTGTCCCCATCAAAGACTCCCAGGACAGGTACAGCACGGGGTTAGATACAGAGTAAAGCTCCCTCTACACTGTCCCCATCAAACACACCCAGGACAGGTACAGCACGGGGTTAGATACAGAGTGAAGCTCCCTCTACACTGTCCCCATCAAAGACTCCCAGGACAGGTACAGCACGGGGTTAGATACAGAGTAAAGCTCCCTCTACACTGTCCCCATCAAACACTCCAAGGACAGGTACAGCACGGGGCTAGATACAGAGTAAAGCTCCCCCTACACTGTCCCCATCAAACACTCCCAGGACAGGTACAGCAAGAGGTTAGATACAGAGTAATGCTCCCTCTACAGTGTCCCCATCAAACACCCCCAGGACGGGCACAGCACGGGGTTAGATACAGAGTAAAGCTCCCTCTACACTGGCCCCATCAAACACTCCCAGGACAGGTACAGCACGGGGTTAGATACAGAGTAAAGCTCCCCCTACACTGTCCCCATCAAAACCTCCTAGGACAGGTACAGCACGGGGTTAGGTACAGAGTAAAGCTCCCTCTACACTGTCCCCATCAAACACTCCCAGGACAGGTACAGCACAGAGTTAGATACAGAGTAAAGCTCCCTCCACACTGTCCCGATGAAACACTCCCAGGACAGGTACAGCACGGGGTTAGATACAGAGTAAAGCTCTCTCTCCACTGTCCCCATCAAACACTCCCAGGACAGGTACAGCACGAGGTTAGACACAGAGTAAAGCTCCCTCCACACTGTCCCCATCAAACACTCCCAGGACAGGTACAGCACGGGGTTAGATACAGAGTAAAGCTCCCACGACACTGGCCCCATCAAACACTCCCAGGACAGGTACAGTACGGGGTTAGATACAGAGTAAAGCTCCCCCTACACTGTCCCCATCAACCCCTCCCAGGACAGGTACAGCACGGGGTTAGATACAGAGTAAAGCTCCCTCTACACTCTCCCCATCAAACACTCCCAGGACAGGTACAGCACGGGGTTAGATACAGAGTAAAGCTCTCTCTACACTGTCCCCATGAAACACTCCCAGGACAGGTACAGCACTCGGTTAGATACAGAGTAAAGCTCCCTCTGCACTGTCCCCATCAAACACTCCCAGGACAGGTACAGCACGGGGTTAGGTACAGAGTAAAGCTACCTCTACACTATCCCCATCAAACACTCCCAGGGCAGGTACAGCACGGTGTTAGGTACAGACTAAAGCTCCCTGCTCCCTTTACACTGTCCCCATCAAACACTCCCAGGACAGGTACAGCACGGGGTTAGATACAGAGTAAAGCTCCCTCTAAACTGTCCCCATCAAACAATCCCAGGACAGGTACAGCACGGGGTTAGACAATGAGTAAAGCTCCCTCTGCACTGTCCCCATCAAACACTCCCAGGACAGGTACAGCACGGGGTTGGATTCAGAGTAAAGCTCCCTCGACACTGGCCCCATCAAACACTCCCAGGACGGGCACAGCACGGGGTTGGATTCAGAGTAAAGCTCCCTCTACACTGGCCCCATCAAACACTCCCAGGACAGGTACAGCACGGGGTTAGATACAGAGTAAACCTCACTCTGCACTGTCCCCAGCAAACACTCCCAGGACAGGTACAGCACGGGGTTAGATACAGAGTAAAGCTCCCTCTACACTGTCCCCATCAAACACTCCCAGGACAGGTACAGCATGGGGTTAGATACAGAGTAAAGCTCTCTCTACACTGTCCCCATCAAACACTCCCAGGACAGGTACAGCACGGGGTTAGATACAGAGTAAAGCTCCATCTACACTGTCCCCATCATGCACTCCCAGGCCAGGTACAGCACGGGGTTAGATACAGAGTAAAGCTCCCTCTACACGGTCCCCATCAATCACTCCCAGGACAGGTAAAGCACAGGGTTAGGTACAGAGTAAAGCTCCTTCTACACTGTCCCCATCAAACACCCCCAGGACAGGTACAGCACGGGGTTAGATACAGAGTAAAGCTCCCTCTACACTGGCCCCTTCAAACACTCCCAGGACAGGTACAGCACGGGGTTAGGTACAGAGTAAAGCTCCCTCTCCACTATCCCCATCAAACACTCCCAGGACAGGTACAGAACGGGGTTAGGTACAGAGTAAAGCTTCTTCTACACTATCCCCATCAAACACTCCCAGGACAGGTACAGCACGGGGTTAGGTACAGAGTAAAGCTCCCTCTACACTGTCCCCATCAAATACTCCCAGGACAGGAACAGCACTGGGTTAGATACAGAGTAAAGCTCCCTCTACACTGTCCCCATCAAACACTCCCAGGGCAGGTACAGCACGGGGTTAGATACAGAGTAAAGCTCCCTCTACACTGTCCCCATCAAACACTCCCAGGACAGGTACAGCATGGGTTCAGATACAGAGTAAAGCTCCCTCTACACTGTCCCCATCAAACACTCCCACGACAGGTACAGCACGGGGTTAGATACAGAGCAAAGCTCCCTCTACACGGTCCCCATCAATCACTCCCACGACAGGTAAAGCACAGGGTTAGGTACAGAGTAAAGATCCCTCTACACTGTCCCCATCAAACACCCCCAGGACAGGTACAGCACGGGGTTAGATACAGAGTAAAGCTCCCTCGGCACTGTCCCCATCAAACACTCCCAGGACAGGTACAGCACGGGGTTAGATACAGAGTAAAGCTCCCTCTGCACTGCCCCATCAAACACTCCCAGGACAGGTACAGCACGGGGTTAGATACAGAGTAAAGCTCCCTCTACACTGGCCCCTTCAAACACTCCCAGGACAGGGACAGCACGGGGTTAGGTACAGAGTAAAGCTCCCTCTCCACTATCCCCATCAAACACTCCCAGGACAGGTACAGAACGGGGTTAGGTACAGAGTAAAGCTTCCTCTACACTATCCCCATCAAACACTCCCAGGACAGGTACAGCACGGGGTTAGGTACAGAGTAAAGCTCACTCTACACTGTCCCCATCAAACACTCCCAGGACAGGTACAGCTCGGGGTTAGATACAGAGTAAAGCTCCCTCTACACTGTCCCCATTATTCACTCCCAGGACAGGCACAGCACGGGGTTAGATACAGAGTAAAGCTCCCTCGACACTGTCCCCATCAAACACTCCCAGGACAGGTACAGCCCGGGGTTAGATACAGAGTAAAGCTCCCTCTACACGGTCCCCATCACACACTCCCAGGACAGGTACAGCACGGGGTTAGATACAGAGTAAAGCTCACTCTACACTGTCCCCATCAAACACTCCCAGGACGGGTACAGCATGTGGTTAGGTACAGAGTAAAGCTCCCTCTACCCTGTCCCCATCAAACACCCCCAGGACGGGCACAGCACGGGGTTAGATACAGAGTAAAGCTCCCTCTACACTGGCCCCATCAAACACTCCCAGGACAGGTACAGCACGGGGTTAGATACAGAGTAAAGCTCCCCCTACACTGTCCCCATCAAAACCTCCTAGGACAGGTACAGCACGGGGTTAGGTACAGAGTAAAGCTCCCTCTACACTGTCCCCATCAAACACTCCCAGGACAGGTACAGCACAGAGTTAGATACAGAGTAAAGCTCCCTCCACACTGTCCCGATGAAACACTCCCAGGACAGGTACAGCACGGGGTTAGATACAGAGTAAAGCTCTCTCTCCACTGTCCCCATCAAACACTCCCAGGACAGGTACAGCACGAGGTTAGACACAGAGTAAAGCTCCCTCCACACTGTCCCCATCAAACACTCCCAGGACAGGTACAGCACGGGGTTAGATACAGAGTAAAGCTCCCACGACACTGGCCCCATCAAACACTCCCAGGACAGGTACAGTACGGGGTTAGATACAGAGTAAAGCTCCCCCTACACTGTCCCCATCAACCCCTCCCAGGACAGGTACAGCACGGGGTTAGATACAGAGTAAAGCTCCCTCTACACTCTCCCCATCAAACACTCCCAGGACAGGTACAGCACGGGGTTAGATACAGAGTAAAGCTCTCTCTACACTGTCCCCATGAAACACTCCCAGGACAGGTACAGCACTCGGTTAGATACAGAGTAAAGCTCCCTCTGCACTGTCCCCATCAAACACTCCCAGGACAGGTACAGCACGGGGTTAGGTACAGAGTAAAGCTACCTCTACACTATCCCCATCAAACACTCCCAGGGCAGGTACAGCACGGTGTTAGGTACAGACTAAAGCTCCCTGCTCCCTTTACACTGTCCCCATCAAACACTCCCAGGACAGGTACAGCACGGGGTTAGATACAGAGTAAAGCTCCCTCTAAACTGTCCCCATCAAACAATCCCAGGACAGGTACAGCACGGGGTTAGACAATGAGTAAAGCTCCCTCTGCACTGTCCCCATCAAACACTCCCAGGACAGGTACAGCACGGGGTTGGATTCAGAGTAAAGCTCCCTCGACACTGGCCCCATCAAACACTCCCAGGACGGGCACAGCACGGGGTTGGATTCAGAGTAAAGCTCCCTCTACACTGGCCCCATCAAACACTCCCAGGACAGGTACAGCACGGGGTTAGATACAGAGTAAACCTCACTCTGCACTGTCCCCAGCAAACACTCCCAGGACAGGTACAGCACGGGGTTAGATACAGAGTAAAGCTCCCTCTACACTGTCCCCATCAAACACTCCCAGGACAGGTACAGCATGGGGTTAGATACAGAGTAAAGCTCTCTCTACACTGTCCCCATCAAACACTCCCAGGACAGGTACAGCACGGGGTTAGATACAGAGTAAAGCTCCATCTACACTGTCCCCATCATGCACTCCCAGGCCAGGTACAGCACGGGGTTAGATACAGAGTAAAGCTCCCTCTACACGGTCCCCATCAATCACTCCCAGGACAGGTAAAGCACAGGGTTAGGTACAGAGTAAAGCTCCTTCTACACTGTCCCCATCAAACACCCCCAGGACAGGTACAGCACGGGGTTAGATACAGAGTAAAGCTCCCTCTACACTGGCCCCTTCAAACACTCCCAGGACAGGTACAGCACGGGGTTAGGTACAGAGTAAAGCTCCCTCTCCACTATCCCCATCAAACACTCCCAGGACAGGTACAGAACGGGGTTAGGTACAGAGTAAAGCTTCTTCTACACTATCCCCATCAAACACTCCCAGGACAGGTACAGCACGGGGTTAGGTACAGAGTAAAGCTCCCTCTACACTGTCCCCATCAAATACTCCCAGGACAGGAACAGCACTGGGTTAGATACAGAGTAAAGCTCCCTCTACACTGTCCCCATCAAACACTCCCAGGGCAGGTACAGCACGGGGTTAGATACAGAGTAAAGCTCCCTCTACACTGTCCCCATCAAACACTCCCAGGACAGGTACAGCATGGGTTCAGATACAGAGTAAAGCTCCCTCTACACTGTCCCCATCAAACACTCCCACGACAGGTACAGCACGGGGTTAGATACAGAGCAAAGCTCCCTCTACACGGTCCCCATCAATCACTCCCACGACAGGTAAAGCACAGGGTTAGGTACAGAGTAAAGATCCCTCTACACTGTCCCCATCAAACACCCCCAGGACAGGTACAGCACGGGGTTAGATACAGAGTAAAGCTCCCTCGGCACTGTCCCCATCAAACACTCCCAGGACAGGTACAGCACGGGGTTAGATACAGAGTAAAGCTCCCTCTGCACTGCCCCATCAAACACTCCCAGGACAGGTACAGCACGGGGTTAGATACAGAGTAAAGCTCCCTCTACACTGGCCCCTTCAAACACTCCCAGGACAGGGACAGCACGGGGTTAGGTACAGAGTAAAGCTCCCTCTCCACTATCCCCATCAAACACTCCCAGGACAGGTACAGAACGGGGTTAGGTACAGAGTAAAGCTTCCTCTACACTATCCCCATCAAACACTCCCAGGACAGGTACAGCACGGGGTTAGGTACAGAGTAAAGCTCACTCTACACTGTCCCCATCAAACACTCCCAGGACAGGTACAGCTCGGGGTTAGATACAGAGTAAAGCTCCCTCTACACTGTCCCCATTATTCACTCCCAGGACAGGCACAGCACGGGGTTAGATACAGAGTAAAGCTCCCTCGACACTGTCCCCATCAAACACTCCCAGGACAGGTACAGCCCGGGGTTAGATACAGAGTAAAGCTCCCTCTACACGGTCCCCATCACACACTCCCAGGACAGGTACAGCACGGGGTTAGATACAGAGTAAAGCTCACTCTACACTGTCCCCATCAAACACTCCCAGGACGGGTACAGCATGTGGTTAGGTACAGAGTAAAGCTCCCTCTACCCTGTCCCCATCAAATACTCCCAGGCCAGGTACAGCACGAGGTTAGTTACAGAGTAAAGCTCCCTCTACACTGTCCCCATCAAACACTCCCAGGACAGGTACAGCACGGGGTTAGATACAGAGTAAAGCTCCCTCTACATCATCCCCATCAAACACTCCCAGGACAGGTACAGCACGGGGTTAGACACAGAGTAAAGCTCCCTCTACATCATCCCCATCAAACACTCCCAGGACGGGTACAGCACGGGGTTAGGTACAGAGTAAAGCTCCCTCTACCCTGTCCCCATCAAACACTCCCAGGCCAGGTACAGCACGAGGTTAGATACAGAGTAAAGCTCCCTCTACACTGTCCCCATCAAACATTCCCAGGACAGGTACAGCACGGGGTTAGATACAGAGTAAAGCTCCCTCTACACTGTCCACATCAAACACTCCCAGGACGGGCACAGCACGGGGTTAGATACAGAGTAAAGCTCCCCCTACACTGTCCCCATCAAACACTCCCAGGACAGGTACAGCACGGGGTTAGATACAGAGTAAAGCTCCCTCTACATCATCCCCATCAAACACTCCCAGGACAGGTACAGCACGAGGTTAGATACAGAGTAAAGCTCCCTCTGTACTGTCCCCATCAAACACTCCCACGACAGGTACAGCACGGGGTTAGATACAGAGCAAAGCTCCCTCTACACGGTCCCCATCAATCACTCCCACGACAGGTAAAGCACAGGGTTAGGTACAGAGTAAAGATCCCTCTACACTGTCCCCATCAAACACCCCCAGGACAGGTACAGCACGGGGTTAGATACAGAGTAAAGCTCCCTCGGCACTGTCCCCATCAAACACTCCCAGGACAGGTACAGCACGGGGTTAGATACAGAGTAAAGCTCCCTCTGCACTGCCCCATCAAACACTCCCAGGACAGGTACAGCACGGGGTTAGATACAGAGTAAAGCTCCCTCTACACTGGCCCCTTCAAACACTCCCAGGACAGGGACAGCACGGGGTTAGGTACAGAGTAAAGCTCCCTCTCCACTATCCCCATCAAACACTCCCAGGACAGGTACAGAACGGGGTTAGGTACAGAGTAAAGCTTCCTCTACACTATCCCCATCAAACACTCCCAGGACAGGTACAGCACGGGGTTAGGTACAGAGTAAAGCTCACTCTACACTGTCCCCATCAAACACTCCCAGGACAGGTACAGCTCGGGGTTAGATACAGAGTAAAGCTCCCTCTACACTGTCCCCATTATTCACTCCCAGGACAGGCACAGCACGGGGTTAGATACAGAGTAAAGCTCCCTCGACACTGTCCCCATCAAACACTCCCAGGACAGGTACAGCCCGGGGTTAGATACAGAGTAAAGCTCCCTCTACACGGTCCCCATCACACACTCCCAGGACAGGTACAGCACGGGGTTAGATACAGAGTAAAGCTCACTCTACACTGTCCCCATCAAACACTCCCAGGACGGGTACAGCATGTGGTTAGGTACAGAGTAAAGCTCCCTCTACCCTGTCCCCATCAAATACTCCCAGGCCAGGTACAGCACGAGGTTAGTTACAGAGTAAAGCTCCCTCTACACTGTCCCCATCAAACACTCCCAGGACAGGTACAGCACGGGGTTAGATACAGAGTAAAGCTCCCTCTACATCATCCCCATCAAACACTCCCAGGACAGGTACAGCACGGGGTTAGACACAGAGTAAAGCTCCCTCTACATCATCCCCATCAAACACTCCCAGGACGGGTACAGCACGGGGTTAGGTACAGAGTAAAGCTCCCTCTACCCTGTCCCCATCAAACACTCCCAGGCCAGGTACAGCACGAGGTTAGATACAGAGTAAAGCTCCCTCTACACTGTCCCCATCAAACATTCCCAGGACAGGTACAGCACGGGGTTAGATACAGAGTAAAGCTCCCTCTACACTGTCCACATCAAACACTCCCAGGACGGGCACAGCACGGGGTTAGATACAGAGTAAAGCTCCCCCTACACTGTCCCCATCAAACACTCCCAGGACAGGTACAGCACGGGGTTAGATACAGAGTAAAGCTCCCTCTACATCATCCCCATCAAACACTCCCAGGACAGGTACAGCACGAGGTTAGATACAGAGTAAAGCTCCCTCTGTACTGTCCCCATCAAACACTCCCAGGACAGGTACAGCACGGGGTTAGATACAGAGTAAAGCTCCCTCTACACTGTCCCCGTCAAACACTCCCAGGACAGGTACAGCCCGGGGTTAGATACAGAGTAAACCTCCGTCTACACTGTCCCCATCAAACACTCCCAGGGCAGGTACAGCATGGGGTTAGATACAGAGTAAAGCTCCCTCTACACGGTCCCCATCACACACTCCCAGGACAGGTACAGCACGGGATTAAATACAGAATAAAGCTCCCTCTACACTGTCCCTATCAAACACTCCCAGGACGGGCACAGCACTGGGTGAGATACAGAGTAAAGCTCCCTCTACACTGTCCCCATCAAACACTCCCAGGACCGGTACAGCACGGGGTTAGATACAGAGTAAAGCTCTCTCTACACTGTCCCCATCAAACACTCCCAGGACAAGTACAGTACGGGGTTAGAGACAGTGTAAAGCTCTCTCTACGCTGTCCCCATCAAACACTCCCAGGACAAGTACAGTACGGGGTTAGATACAGAGTAAAGCTCCCTCTACACTGCCCCCATCAAATATTCCCAGGACAGGTACAGCACTGGGTTAGATACAGAATAAAGCTCCGTCTATTCTGTCCCCATCAAACACTCCCAGGACAGGTACAGCACGGGGTTAGATACAGAGTGAAGCTCCCTCTACACTGTCCCCATCAAACACTCCCAGGACAGGTACAGCACGGGGTTCGATACAGAGTAAAGCTCCGTCTCCACTGTCCCCATCCAACACTCCCAGGACAGGTACAGCATGTGGTTAGGTACAGAGTAAAGCTCCCTCTGCACTGTCCCCATCAAACACTCCCAGGACAGGTACAGCACGGGGTGAGATACAGAGTAAAGCCCCCTCTACACTGTCCCCATCAAACACTCCCAGGACAGGTACAGCACGGGGTTAGATACAGAATAAAGCTCCCACTACACTGTCCCTATCAAACACTCCCAGGACGGGCACAGCACTGGGTTAGATACAGAGTAAAGCTCCCTCTACACTGTCCCCATCAAACACTCCCAGGACAGGTACAGCACGGAGTTAGATACAGAGTAAAGCTCCCTCTACACTGTCCCCATCAAACACTCCCAGGACAGGTACAGCAAGGGCTTAGATACAGAGTAACGCTCCCTCTACACTGTCCCCATCAAACACTCCCAGGACGGGCACAGTACGGGGTTAGATACAGAGTAAAGCTCCCTCTACACTGTCCCCATCAAACACGCACAGGACAGGTACAGCACGGGGTTAGATACAGAGTAAAGCTCCCTCTACACTGTCCCCATCAAATACTCCCAGGACAGGTACAGCACGGGGTTAGATACAGAGTAAAGCTCCCTCTACACTGTCCCCATCAAACACTCCCAGGACAGGTACAGCACAGGGTTAGGTACAGAGTAAAGCTCCCTCTACACTATCCCCATCAAACACTCCCAGGACAGGTACAGCACGGGGTTAGGTACTGAGTAAAGCTCCCTCTACACTGTCCCCATCAAACACTCCCAGGCCAGGTACAGTACGGGGTTAGATACAGAGTAAAGCTCCCTCTACACTGTCCCCATCAAACACTCCCAGGCCAGGTACAGTACGGGGTTAGATACAGAGTAAAGCTCCCTCTACACTGTCCCCATCAAACACTCCCAGGACAGGTACAGCATGGGGTTAGATACAGAGTAAAGCTCCCTCTACACGGTCCCCATCACACACTCCCAGGACAGGTACAGCACGGGGTTAGATACAGAGTAAAGCTCACTCTACACTGTCCCCATCAAACACGCACAGGACAGGTACAGCACGGGGTTAGATACAGAGTAAAGCTCTCTCTACACTGTCCCCATCAAATACTCCCAGGACAGGAACAGCACGGGGTTAGATACAGAGTAAAGCTCCCTCTACACTGTCCCCATCAAACACTCCCAGGACAGGTACAGCACGGGGTGAAATACAGAGTAAAGCTCCCTCTACACTGTCCCCATCAAACACTCCCAGGACAGGTACAGCACGGGGTTAGATACAGAATAAAGCTCCCACTGCACTGTCCCTATCAAACACTCCCAGGACGGGCACAGCACTGGGTTAGATACAGAGTAAAGCTCCCTCTACACTGTCCCCATCAAACACTCCCAGGACAGGTACAGCACGGAGTTAGATACAGAGTAAAGCTCCCTCTACACTGTCCCCATCAAACACTCCCAGGACAGGTACAGCAAGGGCTTAGATACAGAGTAACGCTCCCTCTACACTGTCCCCATCAAACACTCCCAGGACGGGCACAGTACGGGGTTAGATACAGAGTAAAGCTCCCTCTACACTGTCCCCATCAAACACGCACAGGACAGGTACAGCACGGGGTTAGATACAGAGTAAAGCTCCCTCTACACTGTCCCCATCAAATACTCCCAGGACAGGTACAGCACGGGGTTAGATACAGAGTAAAGCTCCCTCTACACTGTCCCCATCAAACACTCCCAGGACAGGTACAGCACGGGGTTAGGTACAGAGTAAAGCTCCCTCTACACTGTCCCCATCAAACACTCCGAGGCCAGGTACAGTACGGGGTTAGATACAGAGTAAAGCTCCCTCTACACTGTCCCCATCAAACACTCCCAGGACAGGTACAGCATGGGGTTAGATACAGAGTAAAGCTCCCTCTACACGGTCCCCATCACACACTCCCAGGACAGGTACAGCACGGGGTTAGATACAGAGTAAAGCTCACTCTACACTGTCCCCATCAAACACGCACAGGACAGGTACAGCACGGGGTTAGATACAGAGTAAAGCTCCCTCTGCACTGCCCCATCAAACACTCCCAGGACAGGTACAGCACGGGGTTAGATACAGAGTAAAGCTCCCTCTACACTGGCCCCTTCAAACACTCCCAGGACAGGGACAGCACGGGGTTAGGTACAGAGTAAAGCTCCCTCTCCACTATCCCCATCAAACACTCCCAGGACAGGTACAGAACGGGGTTAGGTACAGAGTAAAGCTTCCTCTACACTATCCCCATCAAACACTCCCAGGACAGGTACAGCACGGGGTTAGGTACAGAGTAAAGCTCACTCTACACTGTCCCCATCAAACACTCCCAGGACAGGTACAGCTCGGGGTTAGATACAGAGTAAAGCTCCCTCTACACTGTCCCCATTATTCACTCCCAGGACAGGCACAGCACGGGGTTAGATACAGAGTAAAGCTCCCTCGACACTGTCCCCATCAAACACTCCCAGGACAGGTACAGCCCGGGGTTAGATACAGAGTAAAGCTCCCTCTACACGGTCCCCATCACACACTCCCAGGACAGGTACAGCACGGGGTTAGATACAGAGTAAAGCTCACTCTACACTGTCCCCATCAAACACTCCCAGGACGGGTACAGCATGTGGTTAGGTACAGAGTAAAGCTCCCTCTACCCTGTCCCCATCAAATACTCCCAGGCCAGGTACAGCACGAGGTTAGTTACAGAGTAAAGCTCCCTCTACACTGTCCCCATCAAACACTCCCAGGACAGGTACAGCACGGGGTTAGATACAGAGTAAAGCTCCCTCTACATCATCCCCATCAAACACTCCCAGGACAGGTACAGCACGGGGTTAGACACAGAGTAAAGCTCCCTCTACATCATCCCCATCAAACACTCCCAGGACGGGTACAGCACGGGGTTAGGTACAGAGTAAAGCTCCCTCTACCCTGTCCCCATCAAACACTCCCAGGCCAGGTACAGCACGAGGTTAGATACAGAGTAAAGCTCCCTCTACACTGTCCCCATCAAACATTCCCAGGACAGGTACAGCACGGGGTTAGATACAGAGTAAAGCTCCCTCTACACTGTCCACATCAAACACTCCCAGGACGGGCACAGCACGGGGTTAGATACAGAGTAAAGCTCCCCCTACACTGTCCCCATCAAACACTCCCAGGACAGGTACAGCACGGGGTTAGATACAGAGTAAAGCTCCCTCTACATCATCCCCATCAAACACTCCCAGGACAGGTACAGCACGAGGTTAGATACAGAGTAAAGCTCCCTCTGTACTGTCCCCATCAAACACTCCCAGGACAGGTACAGCACGGGGTTAGATACAGAGTAAAGCTCCCTCTACACTGTCCCCGTCAAACACTCCCAGGACAGGTACAGCCCGGGGTTAGATACAGAGTAAACCTCCGTCTACACTGTCCCCATCAAACACTCCCAGGGCAGGTACAGCATGGGGTTAGATACAGAGTAAAGCTCCCTCTACACGGTCCCCATCACACACTCCCAGGACAGGTACAGCACGGGATTAAATACAGAATAAAGCTCCCTCTACACTGTCCCTATCAAACACTCCCAGGACGGGCACAGCACTGGGTGAGATACAGAGTAAAGCTCCCTCTACACTGTCCCCATCAAACACTCCCAGGACCGGTACAGCACGGGGTTAGATACAGAGTAAAGCTCTCTCTACACTGTCCCCATCAAACACTCCCAGGACAAGTACAGTACGGGGTTAGAGACAGTGTAAAGCTCTCTCTACGCTGTCCCCATCAAACACTCCCAGGACAAGTACAGTACGGGGTTAGATACAGAGTAAAGCTCCCTCTACACTGCCCCCATCAAATATTCCCAGGACAGGTACAGCACTGGGTTAGATACAGAATAAAGCTCCGTCTATTCTGTCCCCATCAAACACTCCCAGGACAGGTACAGCACGGGGTTAGATACAGAGTGAAGCTCCCTCTACACTGTCCCCATCAAACACTCCCAGGACAGGTACAGCACGGGGTTCGATACAGAGTAAAGCTCCGTCTCCACTGTCCCCATCCAACACTCCCAGGACAGGTACAGCATGTGGTTAGGTACAGAGTAAAGCTCCCTCTGCACTGTCCCCATCAAACACTCCCAGGACAGGTACAGCACGGGGTGAGATACAGAGTAAAGCCCCCTCTACACTGTCCCCATCAAACACTCCCAGGACAGGTACAGCACGGGGTTAGATACAGAATAAAGCTCCCACTACACTGTCCCTATCAAACACTCCCAGGACGGGCACAGCACTGGGTTAGATACAGAGTAAAGCTCCCTCTACACTGTCCCCATCAAACACTCCCAGGACAGGTACAGCACGGAGTTAGATACAGAGTAAAGCTCCCTCTACACTGTCCCCATCAAACACTCCCAGGACAGGTACAGCAAGGGCTTAGATACAGAGTAACGCTCCCTCTACACTGTCCCCATCAAACACTCCCAGGACGGGCACAGTACGGGGTTAGATACAGAGTAAAGCTCCCTCTACACTGTCCCCATCAAACACGCACAGGACAGGTACAGCACGGGGTTAGATACAGAGTAAAGCTCCCTCTACACTGTCCCCATCAAATACTCCCAGGACAGGTACAGCACGGGGTTAGATACAGAGTAAAGCTCCCTCTACACTGTCCCCATCAAACACTCCCAGGACAGGTACAGCACAGGGTTAGGTACAGAGTAAAGCTCCCTCTACACTATCCCCATCAAACACTCCCAGGACAGGTACAGCACGGGGTTAGGTACTGAGTAAAGCTCCCTCTACACTGTCCCCATCAAACACTCCCAGGCCAGGTACAGTACGGGGTTAGATACAGAGTAAAGCTCCCTCTACACTGTCCCCATCAAACACTCCCAGGCCAGGTACAGTACGGGGTTAGATACAGAGTAAAGCTCCCTCTACACTGTCCCCATCAAACACTCCCAGGACAGGTACAGCATGGGGTTAGATACAGAGTAAAGCTCCCTCTACACGGTCCCCATCACACACTCCCAGGACAGGTACAGCACGGGGTTAGATACAGAGTAAAGCTCACTCTACACTGTCCCCATCAAACACGCACAGGACAGGTACAGCACGGGGTTAGATACAGAGTAAAGCTCTCTCTACACTGTCCCCATCAAATACTCCCAGGACAGGAACAGCACGGGGTTAGATACAGAGTAAAGCTCCCTCTACACTGTCCCCATCAAACACTCCCAGGACAGGTACAGCACGGGGTGAAATACAGAGTAAAGCTCCCTCTACACTGTCCCCATCAAACACTCCCAGGACAGGTACAGCACGGGGTTAGATACAGAATAAAGCTCCCACTGCACTGTCCCTATCAAACACTCCCAGGACGGGCACAGCACTGGGTTAGATACAGAGTAAAGCTCCCTCTACACTGTCCCCATCAAACACTCCCAGGACAGGTACAGCACGGAGTTAGATACAGAGTAAAGCTCCCTCTACACTGTCCCCATCAAACACTCCCAGGACAGGTACAGCAAGGGCTTAGATACAGAGTAACGCTCCCTCTACACTGTCCCCATCAAACACTCCCAGGACGGGCACAGTACGGGGTTAGATACAGAGTAAAGCTCCCTCTACACTGTCCCCATCAAACACGCACAGGACAGGTACAGCACGGGGTTAGATACAGAGTAAAGCTCCCTCTACACTGTCCCCATCAAATACTCCCAGGACAGGTACAGCACGGGGTTAGATACAGAGTAAAGCTCCCTCTACACTGTCCCCATCAAACACTCCCAGGACAGGTACAGCACGGGGTTAGGTACAGAGTAAAGCTCCCTCTACACTGTCCCCATCAAACACTCCGAGGCCAGGTACAGTACGGGGTTAGATACAGAGTAAAGCTCCCTCTACACTGTCCCCATCAAACACTCCCAGGACAGGTACAGCATGGGGTTAGATACAGAGTAAAGCTCCCTCTACACGGTCCCCATCACACACTCCCAGGACAGGTACAGCACGGGGTTAGATACAGAGTAAAGCTCACTCTACACTGTCCCCATCAAACACGCACAGGACAGGTACAGCACGGGGTTAGATACAGAGTAAAGCTCCCTCTACACTGTCCCCATCAAATACTCCCAGGACAGGAACAGCACGGGGTTAGATACAGAGTAAAGCTCCCTCTACACTGTCCCCATCAAACACTCCCAGGACAGGTACAGCACGGGGTGAAATACAGAGTAAAGCTCCCTCTACACTGTCCCCATCAAACACTCCCAGGACAGGTACAGCACGGGGTTAGATACAGAATAAAGCTCCCACTGCACTGTCCCTATCAAACACTCCCAGCACGGGCACAGCACTGGGTTAGATACAGAGTAAAGCTCCCTCTACACTGTCCCCATCAAACACTCCCAGGACAGGTACAGCACGGAGTTAGATACAGAGTAAAGCTCCCTCTACACTGTCCCCATCAAACACTCCCAGGACAGGTACAGCAAGGACTCAGATAGAGAGGAACGCTCCCTCTACACTGTCCCCATCAAACACTCCCAGGACGGGCACAGCACGGGGTTAGATACAGAGTAAAGCTCCCTCTACACTGGCCCCTTCAAACACTCCCAGGACAGGTACAGCACGGGGTTAGGTACAGAGTAATGCTCCCTCTACACTGTCCCCATCAAACACTCCCAGCACGGGCACAGTACGGGGTTAGATACAGAGTAAAGCTCCCTCTACACTGTCCCCATCAAAAACGCACAGGACAGGTACAGCACGGGGTTAGATACAGAGTAAAGCTCCCTCTACACTGTCCCCATCAAATACTCCCAGGACAGGAACAGCACGGGGTTAGATACAGAGTAAAGCTCCCTCTGCACTGTCCCCATCAAACACTCCCAGGACAGGTACAGCACGGGGTGAGATACAGAGTAAAGCTCCCTCTACACTGTCCCCATCAAACACTCCCAGGACAGGTACAGCACGGGGTTAAATACAGAATAAAGCTCCCACTACACTGTCCCTATCAAACACTCCCAGGACGGGCACAGCACTGGGTTAGATACAGAGTAAAGCTCCCTCTACACTGTCCCCATCAAACACTCCCAGGACAGGTACAGCACAGGGTTAGATACAGAGTAAAGCTCCCTCGACACTGTCCCCATCAAACACTCCCAGGACAGGTACAGCAAGGGCTTAGATACAGAGTAACGCTCCCTCTATACTGTCCCCATCAAACACTCCCAGGACAGGTACAGCACGGGTTAGGTACAGAGTAATGCTCCCTCTACACTGTCCCCATCAAACACTCCCAGCACGGGCACAGTACGGGGTTAGATACAGAGTAAAGCTCCCTCTACACTGTCCCCATCAAACACGCACAGGACAGGTACAGCACGGGATTAGATACAGAGTAAAGCTCCCTCTACACTGTCCCCATCAAATACTCCCAGGACAGGAACAGCACGGGGTTAGATACAGAGTAAAGCTCCCTCTGCACTGTCCCCATCAAACACTCCCAGGACAGGTACAGCACGGGGTGAGATACAGAGTAAAGCTCCCTCGACACTGTCCCCATCAAACACTCCCAGGACAGGTACAGCACGGGGTTAGATACAGAATAAAGCTCCCACTACACTGTCCCTATCAAACACTCCCATGACGGGCACAGCACTGGGTTAGATACAGAGTAAAGCTCCCCCTTCACTGTCCCCATCAAACACTCCCAGGACAGGTACAGCACGGGGTTAGATACAGAATAAAGCTCCCTCTACACTGCCCCCATCAAATATTCTCAGGACAGGTACAGCACTGGGTTAGATACAGAATAAAGCTCCGTCTACTCTGTCCCCATCAAACACTCCCAGGACAGGTACAGCACGGGGTTAGATACAGAGTGAAGCTCCCTCTACACTGTCCCCATCAAACACTCCCAGGACAGGTACAGCACGGGGTTAGATACAGAGTAAAGCTCCGTCTACACTGTCCCCATCCAACACTCCCAGGACAGGTACAGCACGGGGTTAGATACAGAGTAAAGCTCCCTCTACACTGTCCCCATCAAACACTCCCAGGACAGGTACAGCACAGGGTTAGGTACAGAGTAAAGCTCCCTCTACACTATCCCCATCAAACACTCCCAGGACAGGTACAGCACGGGGTTAGGTCCAGAGTAAAGCTCCCTCTACACTGTCCCCATCAAACACTCCCAGGCCAGGTACAGTACGGGGTTAGATACAGAGTAAAGCTCCCTCTACACTGTCCCCATCAAACACTCCCAGGACAGGTACAGCATGGGGTTAGATACAGAGTAAAGCTCCCTCTACACGGTCCCCATCAAACACTCCCAGGACAGGTACAGCACGGGGTTAGATACAGAATAAAGCTCCCACTACACTGTCCCTATCAAACACTCCCAGGACGGGCACAGCACTGGGTTAGATACAGAGTAAAGCTCCCTCTACACTGTCCCCATCAAACACTCCCAGGACAGGTACAGCACGGAGTTAGATACAGAGTAAAGCTCCCTCTACACTGTCCCCATCAAACACTCCCAGGACAGGTACAGCAAGGGCTTAGATACAGAGTAACGCTCCCTCTACACTGTCCCCATCAAACACTCCCAGGACGGGCACAGTACGGGGTTAGATACAGAGTAAAGCTCCCTCTACACTGTCCCCATCAAACACGCACAGGACAGGTACAGCACGGGGTTAGATACAGAGTAAAGCTCCCTCTACACTGTCCCCATCAAATACTCCCAGGACAGGTACAGCACGGGGTTAGATACAGAGTAAAGCTCCCTCTACACTGTCCCCATCAAACACTCCCAGGACAGGTACAGCACAGGGTTAGGTACAGAGTAAAGCTCCCTCTACACTATCCCCATCAAACACTCCCAGGACAGGTACAGCACGGGGTTAGGTACTGAGTAAAGCTCCCTCTACACTGTCCCCATCAAACACTCCCAGGCCAGGTACAGTACGGGGTTAGATACAGAGTAAAGCTCCCTCTACACTGTCCCCATCAAACACTCCCAGGCCAGGTACAGTACGGGGTTAGATACAGAGTAAAGCTCCCTCTACACTGTCCCCATCAAACACTCCCAGGACAGGTACAGCATGGGGTTAGATACAGAGTAAAGCTCCCTCTACACGGTCCCCATCACACACTCCCAGGACAGGTACAGCACGGGGTTAGATACAGAGTAAAGCTCACTCTACACTGTCCCCATCAAACACGCACAGGACAGGTACAGCACGGGGTTAGATACAGAGTAAAGCTCTCTCTACACTGTCCCCATCAAATACTCCCAGGACAGGAACAGCACGGGGTTAGATACAGAGTAAAGCTCCCTCTACACTGTCCCCATCAAACACTCCCAGGACAGGTACAGCACGGGGTGAAATACAGAGTAAAGCTCCCTCTACACTGTCCCCATCAAACACTCCCAGGACAGGTACAGCACGGGGTTAGATACAGAATAAAGCTCCCACTGCACTGTCCCTATCAAACACTCCCAGGACGGGCACAGCACTGGGTTAGATACAGAGTAAAGCTCCCTCTACACTGTCCCCATCAAACACTCCCAGGACAGGTACAGCACGGAGTTAGATACAGAGTAAAGCTCCCTCTACACTGTCCCCATCAAACACTCCCAGGACAGGTACAGCAAGGGCTTAGATACAGAGTAACGCTCCCTCTACACTGTCCCCATCAAACACTCCCAGGACGGGCACAGTACGGGGTTAGATACAGAGTAAAGCTCCCTCTACACTGTCCCCATCAAACACGCACAGGACAGGTACAGCACGGGGTTAGATACAGAGTAAAGCTCCCTCTACACTGTCCCCATCAAATACTCCCAGGACAGGTACAGCACGGGGTTAGATACAGAGTAAAGCTCCCTCTACACTGTCCCCATCAAACACTCCCAGGACAGGTACAGCACGGGGTTAGGTACAGAGTAAAGCTCCCTCTACACTGTCCCCATCAAACACTCCGAGGCCAGGTACAGTACGGGGTTAGATACAGAGTAAAGCTCCCTCTACACTGTCCCCATCAAACACTCCCAGGACAGGTACAGCATGGGGTTAGATACAGAGTAAAGCTCCCTCTACACGGTCCCCATCACACACTCCCAGGACAGGTACAGCACGGGGTTAGATACAGAGTAAAGCTCACTCTACACTGTCCCCATCAAACACGCACAGGACAGGTACAGCACGGGGTTAGATACAGAGTAAAGCTCCCTCTACACTGTCCCCATCAAATACTCCCAGGACAGGAACAGCACGGGGTTAGATACAGAGTAAAGCTCCCTCTACACTGTCCCCATCAAACACTCCCAGGACAGGTACAGCACGGGGTGAAATACAGAGTAAAGCTCCCTCTACACTGTCCCCATCAAACACTCCCAGGACAGGTACAGCACGGGGTTAGATACAGAATAAAGCTCCCACTGCACTGTCCCTATCAAACACTCCCAGCACGGGCACAGCACTGGGTTAGATACAGAGTAAAGCTCCCTCTACACTGTCCCCATCAAACACTCCCAGGACAGGTACAGCACGGAGTTAGATACAGAGTAAAGCTCCCTCTACACTGTCCCCATCAAACACTCCCAGGACAGGTACAGCAAGGACTCAGATAGAGAGGAACGCTCCCTCTACACTGTCCCCATCAAACACTCCCAGGACGGGCACAGCACGGGGTTAGATACAGAGTAAAGCTCCCTCTACACTGGCCCCTTCAAACACTCCCAGGACAGGTACAGCACGGGGTTAGGTACAGAGTAATGCTCCCTCTACACTGTCCCCATCAAACACTCCCAGCACGGGCACAGTACGGGGTTAGATACAGAGTAAAGCTCCCTCTACACTGTCCCCATCAAAAACGCACAGGACAGGTACAGCACGGGGTTAGATACAGAGTAAAGCTCCCTCTACACTGTCCCCATCAAATACTCCCAGGACAGGAACAGCACGGGGTTAGATACAGAGTAAAGCTCCCTCTGCACTGTCCCCATCAAACACTCCCAGGACAGGTACAGCACGGGGTGAGATACAGAGTAAAGCTCCCTCTACACTGTCCCCATCAAACACTCCCAGGACAGGTACAGCACGGGGTTAAATACAGAATAAAGCTCCCACTACACTGTCCCTATCAAACACTCCCAGGACGGGCACAGCACTGGGTTAGATACAGAGTAAAGCTCCCTCTACACTGTCCCCATCAAACACTCCCAGGACAGGTACAGCACAGGGTTAGATACAGAGTAAAGCTCCCTCGACACTGTCCCCATCAAACACTCCCAGGACAGGTACAGCAAGGGCTTAGATACAGAGTAACGCTCCCTCTATACTGTCCCCATCAAACACTCCCAGGACAGGTACAGCACGGGTTAGGTACAGAGTAATGCTCCCTCTACACTGTCCCCATCAAACACTCCCAGCACGGGCACAGTACGGGGTTAGATACAGAGTAAAGCTCCCTCTACACTGTCCCCATCAAACACGCACAGGACAGGTACAGCACGGGATTAGATACAGAGTAAAGCTCCCTCTACACTGTCCCCATCAAATACTCCCAGGACAGGAACAGCACGGGGTTAGATACAGAGTAAAGCTCCCTCTGCACTGTCCCCATCAAACACTCCCAGGACAGGTACAGCACGGGGTGAGATACAGAGTAAAGCTCCCTCGACACTGTCCCCATCAAACACTCCCAGGACAGGTACAGCACGGGGTTAGATACAGAATAAAGCTCCCACTACACTGTCCCTATCAAACACTCCCATGACGGGCACAGCACTGGGTTAGATACAGAGTAAAGCTCCCCCTTCACTGTCCCCATCAAACACTCCCAGGACAGGTACAGCACGGGGTTAGATACAGAATAAAGCTCCCTCTACACTGCCCCCATCAAATATTCTCAGGACAGGTACAGCACTGGGTTAGATACAGAATAAAGCTCCGTCTACTCTGTCCCCATCAAACACTCCCAGGACAGGTACAGCACGGGGTTAGATACAGAGTGAAGCTCCCTCTACACTGTCCCCATCAAACACTCCCAGGACAGGTACAGCACGGGGTTAGATACAGAGTAAAGCTCCGTCTACACTGTCCCCATCCAACACTCCCAGGACAGGTACAGCACGGGGTTAGATACAGAGTAAAGCTCCCTCTACACTGTCCCCATCAAACACTCCCAGGACAGGTACAGCACAGGGTTAGGTACAGAGTAAAGCTCCCTCTACACTATCCCCATCAAACACTCCCAGGACAGGTACAGCACGGGGTTAGGTCCAGAGTAAAGCTCCCTCTACACTGTCCCCATCAAACACTCCCAGGCCAGGTACAGTACGGGGTTAGATACAGAGTAAAGCTCCCTCTACACTGTCCCCATCAAACACTCCCAGGACAGGTACAGCATGGGGTTAGATACAGAGTAAAGCTCCCTCTACACGGTCCCCATCACACACTCCCAGGATAGGTACAGCACGGGGTTAGATACAGAGTAAAGCTCCCTCTGCACTGTCCCCATCAAACACTCCCAGGACAGGTACAGCACGTGGTTAGATACAGAGTAAAGCTCCCTCTACACTGTCCCCATCAAACACTCCCAGGACAGGTACAGCACGGGGTTAGATACAGAATAAAGCTCCCACTGCACTGTCCCTATCAAACACTCCCAGGACGGGCACAGCACTGGGTTAGATACAGAGTAAAGCTCCCTCTACACTGTCCCCATCAAACACTCCCAGGACAGGTACAGCACGGAGTTAGATACAGAGTAAAGCTCCCTCTACACTGTCCCCATCAAACACTCCCAGGACAGGTACAGCAAGGGCTTAGATACAGAGTAACGCTCCCTCTACACTGTCCCCATCAAACACTCCCAGGACGGGCACAGCACGGGGTTAGATACAGAGTAAAGCTCCCTCTACACTGGCCCCTTCAAACACTCCCAGGACAGGTACAGCACGGGGTTAGGTACAGAGTAATGCTCCCTCTACACTGTCCCCATCAAACACTCCCAGCACGGGCACAGTACGGGGTTAGATACAGAGTAAAGCTCCCTCTACACTGTCCCCATCAAACACGCACAGGACAGGTACAGCACGGGGTTAGATACAGAGTAAAGCTCCCTCTACACTGTCCCCATCAAATACTCCCAGGACAGGAACAGCACGGGGTTAGATACAGAGTAAAGCTCCCTCTGCACTGTCCCCATCAAACACTCCCAGGACAGGTACAGCACGGGGTGAGATACAGAGTAAAGCTCCCTCTACACTGTCCCCATCAAACACTCCCAGGACAGGTACAGCACGGGGTTAGATACAGAATAAAGCTCCCACTACACTGTCCCTATCAAACACTCCCAGGACGGGCACAGCACTGGGTTAGATACAGAGTAAAGCTCCCTCTACACTGTCCCTATCAAACACTCCCAGGACAGGTACAGCACAGGGTTAGATACAGAGTAAAGCTCCCTCTACACTGTCCCCATCAAACACTCCCACGACAGGTACAGCAAGGGCTTAGATACAGAGTAACGCTCCCTCTGTACTGTCCCCATCAAACACTCCCAGGACAGGTACAGCACGGGGTTAGGTACAGAGTAATGCTCCCTCTACACTGTCCCCATCAAACACTCCCAGCACGGGCACAGCACGGGGTTAGATACAGAGTAAAGCTCCCTCTACACTGGCCCCATCAAACACTCCCAGGACAGGTACAGCACGGGGTTAGATACAGAGTAAAGCTCCCTCTACACTGTCCCCATCAAACATTTCCAGGACATGTACAGCACGGGGTTAGATACAGAATAAAGCTCCCTCTGCACTGTCCCCATCAAACTCTCCCAGCACGGGCACAGCACGGGGTTAGATACAGAATAAAGCTCCCTCGACACTGTCCCCATCAAACACTCCCAGGACAGATACAGCACGGGGTTAGATACAGAGTAAAGCGCCCTCTACACTGTCCCCATCAAACACTCCCAGGACAGGTACAGCACGGGGTTAGATACAGAGTAAAGCTCCCTCTACACTGGCCCCTTCAAACACTCCCAGGACAGGTACAGCACGGGTTAGGTACAGAGTAATGCTCCCTCTACACTGTCCCCATCAAACACTCCCAGCACGGGCACAGTACGGGGTTAGATACAGAGTAAAGCTCCCTCTACACTGTCCCCATCAAACACGCACAGGACAGGTACAGCACGGGGTTAGATACAGAGTAAAGCTCCCTCTACACTGTCCCCATCAAATACTCCCAGGACAGGGACAGCACGGGGTTAGATACAGAGTAAAGCTCCCTCTGCACTGTCCCCATCAAACACTCCCAGGACAGGTACAGCACGGGGTGAGATACAGAGTAAAGCTCCCTCGACACTGTCCCCATCAAACACTCCCAGGACAGGTACAGCACGGGGTTAGATACAGAATAAAGCTCCCACTACACTGTCCCTATCAAACACTCCCATGACGGGCACAGCACTGGGTTAGATACAGAGTAAAGCTCCCCCTTCACTGTCCCCATCAAACACTCCCAGGACAGGTACAGCACGGGGTTAGATACAGAATAAAGCTCCCTCTACACTGCCCCCATCAAATATTCTCAGGACAGGTACAGCACTGGGTTAGATACAGAGTAAAGCTCCGTCTACACTGTCCCCATCCAACACTCCCAGGACAGGTACAGCACGGGGTTAGATACAGAGTAAAGCTCCCTCTACACTGTCCCCATCAAACACTCCCAGGACAGGTACAGCACAGGGTTAGGTACAGAGTAAAGCTCCCTCTACACTATCCCCATCAAACACTCCCAGCACGGGCACAGTACGGGGTTAGATACAGAGTAAAGCTCCCTCTACACTGTCCCCATCAAACACGCACAGGACAGGTACAGCATGGGGTTAGATACAGAGTAAAGCTCCCTCTACACTGTCCCCATCAAATACTCCCAGGACAGGAACAGCACGGGGTTAGATACAGAGTAAAGCTCCCTCTGCACTATCCCCATCAAACACTCCCAGGACAGGTACAGCACGGGGTGAGATACAGAGTAAAGCTCCCTCTACACTGTCCCCATCAAACACTCCCAGGACAGGTACAGCACGGGGTTAGATACAGAATAAAGCTCCCACTACAGTGTCCCTATCAAACACTCCCAGGACGGGCACAGCACTGGGTTAGATACAGAGTAAAGCTCCCTCTACACTGTCCCCATCAAACACTCCCAGGACAGGTATAGCACAGGGTTAGATACAGAGTAAAGCTCCCTCTACACTGTCCCCATCAAACACTCCCACGACAGGTACAGCAAGGGCTTAGATACAGAGTAACGCTCCCTCTATACTGTCCCCATCAAACACTCCCAGGACAGGTACAGCACGGGGTTAGGTACAGAGTAATGCTCCCTCTACACTGTCCCCATCAAACACTCCCAGCACGGGCACAGCACGGGGTTAGATACAGAGTAAAGCTCCCTCTACACTGGCCCCATCAAACACTCCCAGGACAGGTACAGCACGGGGTTAGATACAGAGTAAAGCTCCCTCTACACTGTCCCCATCAAACATTTCCAGGACAGGTACAGCACGGGGTTAGATACAGAATAAAGCTCCCTCTACACTGTCCCCATCAAACACTCCCTGGACGGGCACAGCACTGGGTTAGATACAGAGTAAAGCTCCCTCTACACTGTCCCCATCAAACACTCCCTGGACGGGCACAGCACTGGGTTAGATACAGAGTAAAGCTCCCTCTACACTGTCCCCATCAAACTCTCCCAGCACGGGCACAGCACGGGGTTAGATACAGAATAAAGCTCCCTCGACACTGTCCCCATCAAACACTCCCAGGACAGATACAGCACGGGGTTAGATACAGAGTAAAGCGCCCTCTACACTGTCCCCATCAAACACTCCCAGGACAGGTACAGCACGGGGTTAGATACAGAGTAAAGCTCCCTCTACACTGCCCCATCAAACACTCCCAGGACAGGTACAGCACGGGGTTAGATACAGAGTAAAACTCCCCCTACACCGTCCCCATCAAACCCTCCCAGGACAGGTACAGCACGGGGTTAGATACAGAGTAAAGCTCCCTCTACATCATCCCCATCAAACACTCCGAGGACAGGTACAGCACGGGGTTAGATACAGAGTAAAGCTCCCTCTACACTGTCCCCATCAAACATTCCCAGGACAGGTACAGCACAGGGTTAGATACAGAGTAAAGCTCCCTCTACACTGTCCCCATCAAACACTCCCAGGACAGGTGCAGCACGAGGTTAGATACAGAGTAAAGCTCCCTCTACACTGTCCCCATCAAACACACAGGACAGGTACAGCACAGGGTTAGATACAGAGTAAAGCTCCCTCTACTCTGTCCCCATCAAACACTCCCAGGACAGGTACAGCACCGGGTTAGATACAGAGTAAAGCTCCCTCTATACTGTCCCCATCAAACACCCCCAGGACAGGTACAGCACCGGGTTAGATACAGAGTAAAGCTCCCTCTACTCTGTCCCCATCAAACACTCCCAGGACAGGTGCAGCACGAGGTTAGATACAGAGTAAAGCTCCCTCTACACTGTCCCCATCAAACACTCCCAGGACAGGTACAGCACGGGGTTAGATACAGAGTAAAGCTCCCTCTACACTGTCCCCATCAAACATTCCCAGGACAGGTACAGCACAGGGTTAGATACAGAGTAAAGCTCCCTCTACACTGTCCCCATCAAACACTCCCAGGACAGGTACAGCACGAGGTTAGATACAGAGTAAAGCTCCCTCTACACTGTCCCCATCAAACACTCCCAGGACAGGTACAGCACGGGGTTAGATACAGAGTAAAGCTACCCCTACCCTGTCCCCATCAAACACCCCCAGGACAGGTACAGCACGAGGTTAGATACAGAGTAAAGCTCCCTCTACACTGTCCCCATCAAACACTCCCAGGACAGGTACAGCACGAGGTTAGATACAGAGTAAAGCTCCCTCTACACTGTCCCCATCAAACACTCCCAGGACAGGTACAGCACGAGGTTAGATACAGAGTAAAGCTCCCTCTACACTGTCCCCATCAAACACTCCCAGGACAGGTACTGCACGGGGTTAGATACAGAGTAAAGCTCCCTCTACACTGTCCCCATCAAACACTCCCAGGACAGGTACAGCACGGGGTTAGATACAGAGTAAAGCTGCCTCTACACTGTCCCCATCAAACACTCCCAGGACAGGTACAGCACGGGGTTCGATACAGAGTAAAGCTCCCTCTACTCTGTCCCATGTGTGTTCAGCGAAGATACCATTTTCTTGCCAAGCAGTCTGGTAGTTTTACGATTTGGGTCCATTCTGCCCACACTTGGTTGCACTGCGCTCCGAACCGAATTCGGAATTATTTGGCCAGGGTCCCTCTCTCCCTTTTCCCTAACACCGGCCTCCAGGTGGTAAGCAAACGCCCGGCAAGGGAGTGACCCACAGCGGCGAGGCCATTCCGGCCAGGGTCGAATCCAAGGGGGCTGAGAATCCTCGGCCTCCCTGAAAACCTCCGCTGACCAGGGCCCTGTGGTCAGTCGCTCCACGTGGGTGGGCACTGGGGGGCGGGGGGGGGGGGGGGGGGGCTGAAAGTCGGGTGGCCTAAGTGGGGGGGGGGGGGGGGGGCGAGGGCGAGCGATTCACGTCGTAAATGCGTCGCACGTGTGTGAGAAGATGGCAGCTTGTTCCCGGTGCTCGGGATACGGCGTTCAGTATGTATTAAAAAAGAAATTGCGTACTCCATGCGTCCCTCAGGGAAGCCAAACCCCGCCCACCCCCATCCAATTCCCGTCAAATCAGGGCGCAAGCGGCGGCAAGGCCCAAAAGCAGAGCCGTGCAGGCCAGCGCTGCTGTGGCTCCGGCGCTGACCCTCACGTTGTAGGCCGCAACCATCTCTGTCAGTCCGTTCTCGGTGGCCTGGCACTGGTAGAGGCCCTCGCCCGCCGGGGGTGGTCCGCTGTAGATGAGCGAGCAGGAGCCGTCCCTGATGGTGCAATTAAACTGCTCCTTCCGGTTGTAGCTCCACGTGTACACGGCGTGGTAGGACCTCACCGGGCAGGGCAGGTAGAGATAGGCACTCGAGTCCACCGTTAAGTCTTGGGCCTGCTTGTCAAGTGATCGGGCGCCTGAGGAGGGGGAAAGAGAAATTGATTTCAAATACTTTCCCAACACATTCGATTAGGATCCCTACTCTGCACCACACGCCTCAAAAAAACACTTCATTTCCTGAGCAAATGGATGGGAGGATTAGGAGAAGGTAACCCCTGTCCCCGACGTTAGTTATCAAATAGGCCCCACTGAGAGCAACACGTGATAGATACAGAGTAAAGCTCCCTCTACACTGTCCCCATCAAACACTCCCAGGACAGATACAGCACGGGGTTAGATACAGAGTAAAGCTCCCTCTACACTGTCCCCATCAAACACTCCCAGGACAGATACAGCGCGGGGTTAGATACAGAGCAAAGCTCCCTCTACACTGTCCCCATCAAACACTCCCAGGACAGATACAGCACGGGGTAAGATACAGAGTAAAGCTCCCTCTACACTGTCCCCCATCAAACACTCCCAGGACAGGTACAGCACGGGGTTAGATACAGAGTAAAGCTCCCTCTCCACTGTCCCCATCAAACACTCCCAGGACAGGTACAGCACGGGGTTAGATACAGAGTAAAGCTCCCTCTGCACTGTCCCCATCAAACACTCCCAGGACAGGTACAGCACGGGGTTAGATACAGAGTAAAGCTCCCTCTACACTGTACCCATCAAACACTCCCAGTACAGGTACAGCACGGGGTTAGATACAGAGTAAAGCTCCCTCTACACTGTCCCCATCAAACACTCCCAGGACAGGTACAGCCCGGGGTTAGATGCAGAGTAAAGCACCCTCTACACTGTCCCCATCAAACACTCCCAGGACAGGTACAGCGCAGGGTTAGATACAGAGTAAAGCTCCCTCTACACTGTCCCCTTCAAACACTCCCAGGACAGGTACAGCACGGGGTTAGATACAGAGTAAAGCTCCCTCTACACTGTCCCCATCAAACACTCCCAGGACAGGTACAGCACGGGGTTAGATACAGAGTAAAGCTCCCTCTACACTGCCCCCATCAAACACTCCCAGGCAGGTACAGCACGGGGTTAGATACAGAGTAAAGCTCCCTCTACACTGTCCCCGTCAAACACTCCCAGGACAGGTACAGCACGGGGTTAGATACAGAGTAAAGCTCCCTCTACACTGTCCCCATCAAACACCCCCAGGACAGGTACAGCGCGGAGTTAGATACAGAGTAAAGCTCCCTCCACACTGTCCCCATCAAACACTCCCAGGACAGGTACAGCACGGGGTTAGATACAGAGTAAAGCTCCCTCTACACTGTCCCCATCAAACACTCCCAGGACAGGTACAGCACGGGGTTAGATACAGAGTAAAGCTCCCTCTACACTGTCCCCATCAAACACTCCCAGGACAGGTACAGCACGGGGTTAGATACAGAGTAAAGCTCCCTCTACACTGCCCCCATCAAACACTCCCAGGCCGGTACAGCACGGGGTTAGATACAGAGTAAAGCTCCCTCTGCACTGTCCCCGTCAAACACTCCCAGGACAGGTACAGCACGGGGTTAGATACAGAGTAAAGCTCCCTCTACACTGTCCCCATCAAACACCCCCAGGACAGGTACAGCGCGGAGTTAGATACAGAGTAAAGCTCCCTCTACACTGTCCCCATCAAACACTCCCAGGACAGGCACAGCACGGGGTTAGATACAGAGTAAAGCTCCCTCTACACTGTCCCCATCAAACACTCCCAGGACAGGTACAGCACGGGGTTAGATAGAGAGTAAAGCTCCCTCTACACTGTCCCCATCAAACACTCCCAGGACAGGTACAGCACGGGGTTAGATACAGAGTAAAGCTCCCTCTACACTGTCCCCATCAAACACTCCCAGGACAGGTACAGCACGGGGTTAGATTCAGAGTAAAGTTCCCTCGACACTGTCCCCATCAAACACTCCCAGGACAGGTACAGCACGGGGTTAGATTCAGAGTAAAGCTCCCTCGACACTGTCCCCGTCAAACACTCCCAGGACAGGTACAGCACGGGGTTCGATACAGAGTAAAGCTCCCTCTACACTGTCCCCATCAAACACTCCCAGGACAGGTACAGCACGGGGTTAGATACAGAGTGAAGCTCCCTCTACACTGTCCCCATCAAACACTCCCAGGACAGGTACAGCACGGGGTTAGATACAGAGTAAAGCTCCCTCTACACTGTCCCCATCAAACACACCCAGTACAGGTACAGCAAGGGGTTAGATACAGAGTAAAGCTTCCTCTACACTGTCCCCATCAAACACTCCCAGTACAGGTACAGCAAGGGGTTAGATACAGAGTAAAGCTCCCTCGACACTGTCCCCGTCAAACACTCCCAGGACAGGTACAGCACGGGGTTCGATACAGAGTAAAGCTCCCTCTACACTGTCCCCATCAAACACTCCCAGGACAGGTACAGCACGGGGTTAGATACAGAGTAAAGCTCCCTCTACACTGTCCCCATCAAACACTCCCAGGACAGGTACAGCACGGGGTTAGATACAGAGTAAAGCTCCCTCTACACTGTCCCCATCAAACACTCCCAGGACAGGCACAGCACGGGGTTAGATACAGAGTCGGGATGGCGAGCGGCTCGGAGGGGGAACTTGCAGGTGGGGGGGGGGGGGGGGTGTTCCCCGTGTCTCTGCTGCCCTCCCTCGTCCTTCTAGACGGTAGAGGTGGCGGGTTGGGAAGGTGCTGTCGAAGGCGAGTGGCCGCGGTGCGTCTTGTAGACGGTGCACACGGCTGGCGCTGTGCGTCGGGGGGGGGGGGGTGAATGTCGGCGGTTAGCGTGTCGATCGAGCGGGGCTGCTTTGTCCTGGATGGTGTCGAGCTTCTCGAGTGTCGTTGGGAGCCGCGCTCGTCCAGGCGAGTGGAGAGTCTCCCATCGCACTCCGGACTCGTGTCCTTGTCGATGGTGGACAGGCTTTGGGGGGGGGGGGGGGGGGGGGGGGGCGTGGCAAGTGGTGTATCAGGGAAGGTCTGCTGTTGGCAATGTGCCGACGTTACGTTGGGTTGCCCGGGTCAGCGTCTGCGGAAGAGGTGGCGTTTACCTGGTCCGTCGTAGCAAAGGGAGTCGTTGAGCCCGCCGACACTCTGCAGGACGGCACTGAAATGTGAAACGAAATAACAGTAAAATAGACACAAAGGTGTGAGACCTCATCACACCCCGTTACTCCTGGGCAAAGGCTCGTTACCCAACCAGCAGGTCAACCCAGGAGGTTTCGCCTTCCTTCTTAACGGGGAAGTACTGTGTTCAGGGAGGGACGGTGAGGGCAGCTCCCTCATTTCAGGCTCCCTTTGTTTATTTACTTCTCTCTCTGGCTAGGCCCAGGATCTATTGCCCATCCTTGACCTATCAATAGGTGGTGGTGAGACCATCAATGCAGCCCCGTGCGATGTAGGTACAGTCTTCCAAATTTAACAAACTATCGGGGTATCTGTCGTACACCCGAGCGACGGTTGGGGTCTGGTCGAGGATCGTAATACCCACCCTCGGCCCAGGTCCCGGAGCTGTGATGCAACTTTACTTGGCCGTAGTTTCACCTCGTACTTCCAAGACCGAATTTTGAAAAAAAACTCGGTTCAGTCTTTTTCCTGGTGTGAGCCCCTCTGTTCCGCGCGGAGGCCTTTGGCCACCTTGTTCTGCGCCAGAAAGAGGCGCGGGTCGACGGGGCCGCAGCGCCAGCTGGAGGAGGGAGGACAGGGGAGTGAGGATTCCTGTCGGACGAAGCGGCACTAGACTGTTTGTTGGCCCAGCGCGCAGAGAGGGTTTGCTGAACGGAGGTTGCACGAAGTCGGGGAGAAGCCGAGTAGGTATTTGGAGTTTCTTACTGGGAGGAAATCGCACTCGAGGATGCTTGCTTCGGTGGTGGACTTTGAGGACCGGGGCAGAAGATATTAACGAGGCTTTTCAGAGGTTTTGTGCTAATTTGTATGAATTTGATGGAGCGGAGTTCTCCCTGGTACTTACGAAGCATTACTGTAGCGCTCTGATTCCTGGCACTCTCTACCTTAGGGTAGATACGTGGGCTTCAGTAGGGTGCTCTTTGTAAGGGCCGGTGCAGACTTGATGGGCCGATTGGCTCCCTCTGCACTGTAAATTCTATGATAAAGGAGCTTCAATCATCAGCCCGGGCCTGATGATTTTGGGTGTGAATTCAAAGACTTGTTATCAGACCCGTCCATTGGTATGTATAATTATTCCTATGACGTAGGTCTTCTCTCCCCTCCCAGCCGCTCCGGGAGGCGGATATTCCCTTCATCCCGAAAACAGGCAAGAATCCTGAGCTGTGTACCTTCTTCCAGACCCATTTCGGGATTGAACGTTGATGTGAAAATGTTGTCCAAGGTTCTGGCCCTGCACCTCGAGGGCACCCTCCCCGTGAGGACCCAGACTGGATTTATCCAGGGTCGAAGCTCGTGCCATAAGGTTAGGAGATTGCCGGATGTTCTATTCCAATTGGAGGCGTGCTTTGGGTGGGTCAGTGATCTTCCAGGGGTGCCGAGAAGGCCTTCCATGGGGGGGGGGGGAGACGACAGATTTGTTGAGGTGGGGGGGGGGGGGGGGGGGACAGATTTGTTTTATCTGTGCGCAAGTTTGGATTGGGGAGGGGATTTGACCAAGGGGATTGAAGTACTCGACAGCAACCCAATTGGGGGGCATTACGAATGGGTCTGAGAATTTGTGGCCTTCAGAGAGGGACTAGGCAGGGATGTCTCCTCGTCACCTCTTTTATTCGCTGTGGGCATTCCTATTACCCCTCTGTTAAGTGGGACCCACGATGTATGTCAGCTTTACCAATTTCCTGGTTGGGTAGAATTAAGGTGAGTGTGTTGCCTGGGCTACCTCCCCCTCGGAAAATGCTACCTGTCCTATTGGCGGCTGAGGTCCTTAAATAAATGTACGGTTTGTTTAACCGGGGGGGGGGGGGAGCCTACCACGCAGGTAGGCTTACAGTGACTAGCACGGCTGCCTCACGGCTCCCAGACTCCATTCCCTGGGGACACAGGTCGGCGCAACATCGAGGGCCGAAGGGCCTGGACTGCGCTGTAATGTTCTATGAGCAAACCAGATGGGGTTTTGACAGGGCAGGATTGTATCACGATCGGCCTTCCGGAGACTTAACTATCCGCCGTAGCTTTGTTAAGTTATTTTAAATTTCGCCAGCGGCCGAGGGTGGGATTTGAACCCTCGGCCGCCGACTGATCATCCGGAGCGCCCTGTCCAGCGATATGGCCACTATATATCGACAGGAGGGGGTGGGGGGGGGGGATGAGAGCCTGGTCAAGGGCGGCGTATCGGGGCCTACCTGTCATTCCTGTTCGCAGCCTCGGCAACGGGCACGCATTTCCCGGCGGCTTGGTCCCACCCGCAGTAGGGGTCCCTGGCGGCGACGCACTGCGGGCAGGTGCTCCCGTACCCCTCGCAGTTCGCCAGGGGCAGTCGGACAGTCTCCAGCGGGGTCCCGACGAAGAGGTGGCCCTGAAAGGAACGAAGCTCAGAGAGTTAGCGCCTCGTGCAATACGGTCGGCACCCGGCAGCACATTCTGCGACGAGAGCGTTTGCAACGCAGCGGAGGCAGAGTGGGGAAAACGCGGGACCAAATGGGGCAGTACAATGTCTCGGTTGTTGCCCTGTGATGCTACGCAGTTGCAACTGTAACTCAAAAGCAGCCCAACAGTAATCTTCACTAGTGTCGCAGGTAGGCTTACAGTAACGCTGCAGTGAAGTTACTGTGCAAAGCCCCCTAGTCGCCACACCCCGGCGCCTGTTCGGGTACACAGAGGGAGAATTCAGAATGTCCAATTCACCTAACAAGCTCGTCTTTCGGGACTTGTGGGAGGAAACCGGAGCGCCCGGAGGAAACCCGCGCAGATGCGGGTGATGTGTTGGGTGTTCTGGATCACATACAGATCACCAACACTTGAAGTAGTGCAACACTATTTTATTTAAAGGTTAACTATTTAAACACACTTGAACTGTGGGTGAATACGATACCAGCTTTAACTAAAGACTTTCGCCTTGTCCTAACCAGTCGACGCACTCAGCACATGGTGAATGTCTGTGTTGCAGGCTGTGAGCTCTGTCCTCCTAGCTAGCTGCTACTCGAATGAGCGGGAACTCTGACGCCCCCTGTCTTTATAGTGCGTGTGCTCTCACTGGTGATTGGCTGCGGTGTTGTGTGTGTTGATTGGTCCCACTGTGTGTCCATCAGTGTGTGTCTGCACCATGATATACTGGTGTATATTGTGACAGCGGGGAGAACAGGCTCCGCACAGACAGTGACCCAAGCCGGGAATCGAACCCGGGCACAGTGCTGTTAACACGTTCTGCTGTCTTACCGTGACGCCGTTATCAGCCCCTCCTTCAGTCTTCAACACGACCGTGAACACTCTACCTTGAGCCCCACGCCACCTTCGTCCAATCTCTCATCAACCCCTGCCTATCCCTGCCATTCTACACTGCTCCATCCCTCTCCAGCTCTGAAGGAGGCTCAAGCGGCCCCGAAACGTGAACCCCGGTTCGAGTGGCCTCCTCCCGTTGCTAATGGGCATGCCGCCTGGCCGACCGCAGGCTGGCGTTCATCTCTGATGCCCCTTGTGGCCAAATAGCTGGCCGATGCTCTCACCTGCAGGCTCAGGCATGAGGGATTTGGGGGGGGGGGGAGGGGGGGGGGGGGGGGCGAGGGCCGGAGGGGGTGCGCACCTGGGAGGAAGAGTTTGTTTATTGTCACGTGTACCGAGGTACAGTGAAAAGTATTTTTCTGCGAGCAGCTCAACAGATCATTAAGTACATGGGAAGAAGAGGGAATAAAAGAAAATACATAATAGGGCAACACAATGTAACTACATAACACCGGCATCGGGTGAAGCATACAGGGTGTAGTGTTAATGAGGTCAGTCCATAAGAGGGTCGTTTAGGAGTCTGGGTATCAGCGGGGATGAAGCTGTTTTTGAGTCTGTTCGTGTATGTTCTCAGACTTCTGTATCTCCCGCCCGATGGAAGAAGTTGGAAGAGTGAGTAAGCCGGGTGGGAGGGGTCTTTGATTATGCTGCCCGCTTTCCCCAGGCAGCGGGAGGTGTAGATGGAGTCAATGGATGGGAGGCAGGTTCGTGTGATGGACTGGGCGGTGTTCACGACTCTCTGAAGTTTCTTGCGGCCCTGGGCCGAGCAGTTGCCATACCAGGCTGTGATGCAGCCCGATAGGATGCTTTCTATGGTGCATCTGTAAAAGTTGGTCAGGGTTAATGTGGACATGCCGAATTTCCTTAGTTTCCTGAGGAAGTATAGGCGCTGTTGTGCTTTCTTGGTGGTAGCGTCGACGTGGGTGGACCAGGACAGATTTTTGGAGATGTGCACCCCTAGGAATTTGAGTTACAGGGATAGAGAGGGGGTGTCGGGGCTGGTGGAGGTTACAGGGATAGGGAGGGGGTGTAGGGGCTGGAGGAGGTTACAGAGATAGGGAGGGGGTGTAGGGGCTGGAGGAGGTTACAGAGATAGGGAGTGGGTGTAGGGGCTGGAGGAGGTTACAGAGATAGGGAGGGGGTGTAGGGGCTGGAGGAGGTTACAGAGATAGGGAGGGGGTGTAGGGGCTGGAGGAGGTTACAGAGATAGGGAGTGGGTGTAGCGGCTGGAGGAGGTTATAGAGATAGGGAGTGGGTGTCGGGGCTGGAGGAGGTTACAGAGATAGGGAGGGGTGTAGGGGCTGGAGGAGGGTACAGAGATAGGGAGGGGGTGTTGGGGCTGGAGGAGGTTACAGAGATAGGGAGGGGGTGTCGGGGCTGGAGGAGGTTACAGAGATAGGGAGGGGGTGTAGGGGCTGGAGGAGGTTACAGAGATAGGGAGGGGGTGTGGGGGCTGGACGAGGTTACAGAGATAGGGAGGGGGTGTAGGGGCTGGAGGAGGTTACAGAGATAGGGAGGGGGTGTAGGAGGTTACAGAGATAGGGAGGGGGTGTCGGGGCTGGAGGAGGTTACAGAGAGAGAGAGGGGGTGTAGGGGCTGGAGGAGGTTACAGAGATAGGGAGGGGGTGTATGGGCTCGAGGATGTTACAGAGATAGCGAGGGGGTGTAGGGGCTGGAGGAGGTGGTTCAGGGTCTGGAGGAGGTTACAGAGATAGGGAGGGGGTGTAGGGGCAGGAGGAGGTTAGAGATAGGGAGGGGGTGTAGAGGCTGGAGGAGGTTACAGAGATAGGGAGTGGGTGTAGGGGCTGGAGGAGGTTCGAGATAGGGAGGGGTTGGAGGGGCTGGAGGAGGTTACAGGGATAGGGAGGGGGTGTTGGGGGCTGGAGGAGGTTACAGATATAGGGAGGGGGTGTCGGGACTGGAGGAGGTTACAGAGATAGGGAAGGGGTGTAGGGTCGGAGGAGGTTACAGAGATAGGGAGTGGGGGTAGGAGCTGGAGGAGGTGACAGGGATAGGGAGGGGGTGTAGGGGTGGAGGAGGTTACAGAGATAGGGAGGGGGTGTAGGGGCTGGAGGAGGTTACAGGGATAGGGAGGGGGTGTTGGGGGCTGGAGGAGGTTACAGAGACAGGGAGGGGAGTGTAGGGGCTGGAGGAGGTTACAGAGATAGGGAGGGAGTGTAGGGGGCTGGAGGAGGTTACAGAGATAGGGAGGGGGTGTAGGGGCTGGAGGAGGTTACAGAGAAAGGGAGGGTGTGTAGGGGCTGGAGGAGGTTACAGAGATAGGGAGGGGGTGTAGAGGTTGGAGGTTACAGGGATAGGGAGGGGGTGTGGGGTCTGCAGGAGTTTACAGGGATAGGGATGGGGGTGTAGGGACTGGAGGAGGTTATAGAGATAGGGAGGGGGTGTAGGGGCTGGAGGAGGTTACAGAGATAGGGATGGGGGTGTAGGGACTGGAGGAAGTTACAGAGATAGGGAGGGGGTGTAGGGGCTGGAGGAGGTTACAGAGATAGGGAGGGGGTGTAGGAGGTTACAGAGATAGGGAGGGGGTGTAGGGGCTGGAGGAGGTTACAGAGATAGGGAGGGGGTGTAGGGACTGGAGGAGGTTACAGAGATAGGGAGGGGGTGTAGGGACTGGAGGAGGTTACAGAGATAGGGAGGGGGTGTGGGGGCTGGAGGAGGTTACAGAGATAGGGAGGGGTGTAGGGGCTGGAGGAGGTTACAGAGATAGGGAGGGGGTGTAGGGGCTGGAGGAGGTTACAGAGATAGGGAGGGGCTGTAGGGGCTGGAGGAAGTTAGAGAGATAGGGAGGGGGTGTAGGGGCTGGAGGAGGTTACAGAGATAGGGAGGGGGTGTAGGGGCTGGAGGAGGTTACAGAGATAGGGAGGGGGTGTAGGGACTGGAGGAGGTTACAGAGATAGGGAGGGGGTGTAGGGACTGGAGGAGGTTACAGAGATAGGGAGGGAGTGTAGGGGCTGGAGGTGGTTACAGAGATAGGGAGGGGGTGTGGGGGCTGGAGGAGGTTACAGAGATAGGGAGGGGTGTAGGGGCTGGAGGAGGTTACAGAGATAGGGAGGGGGTGTAGGGGCTGGAGGAGGTTACAGAGATAGGGAGGGGCTGTAGGGGCTGGAGGAAGTTAGAGAGATAGTGAGGGGGTGTAGGGGCTGGAGGAGGTTACAGAGATAGGGAGGGGGTGTAGGGGCTGGAGGAGGTTACAGAGATAGGGAGGGGGTGTCGGGGCTGGAGGAGGTTACAAAGATAGGGAGGGGTGTAGGGGCTGGAGGAGGTTACAGAGATAGGGAGGGGGTGTAGGGGCTGGAGGAGGTTACAGAGATAGGGAGGGGGTGTAGGGGCTGGAGGAGGTTACAGAGATAGGGAGGGGGTGTAGGGGCTGGAGGAAGTTAGAGAGATAGGGAGGGGGTGTAGGGGCTGGAGGAGGTTACAGAGATAGGGAGGGGGTGTAGGGGCTGGTGGAGGTTACAGAGATAGGGAGGGGGTGTCGGTGCTGGAGGAGGTTACAGAGATAGGGTAGGGGTGTAGGGGCTGGAGGAGGTTACAGAGATAGGGAGGGGGTGTAGGGGCTGGAGGGGGTTACAGAGATAGGGAGGGGGTGTAGGGACTGGAGGAGGTTACAGAGATAGGGAGGGGGTGTCGGGGCTGGAGGAGGTTACAGAGATAGGGAGGGGGTGTAGGGGCTGGAGGAGGTTACAGAGATAGGGAGGGGGTGTCGGGGCTGGAGGAGGTTACAGAGATAGGGAGGGGGTTTAGGGGCTGGACTGGGCGAGGATCCTGAACTCTCCAGCCTTGTATCATCCAGGGCTGACCTGGGCACTGCCTGACGAGCGGGCCTCAGTGCCACCCCCGCCCTACCCCTCACCCTGAGCAAGTTGCTGAAAGGAGTATTACCGTGACGGAGTCCAGGGTCATGGAGGAGACGGGAGCTTCGTTCTTGAAGGGGCTGAGCTCCGAAATAATGAAGGCCTTCCCGTTGCTGTGCAGAACCTTGTGGATCTTCCCATTCCCTGCGAAAAGAAACCAGGAAAAGCAAATTAGCGCCCCCCCCTCATCGAGGTGCAAGAGAAACGCTGACCCGGAGGCCCAACACCTACCCATGCCGAGGAACAAGACCGGGTAGAGGTTGTGGTTGGCACCCAGGACTCTGGTAGCGATGACTCTGGTGTAGTTTCCCTGCTTGATGAAGTAGAGGGGGCGCTCGGTAACGGGTTGGATGGACTCCTCAATCTCCGGATAGTTCCGGATGGTCGTCAAGACGTTTCTCGAGATGGTGCTGGTGGTACACTGTGGGGGGGGGGGGGGGGGGGGGGGGGGGAGAGAGAGAGAGAGAACAGGCGGGCAAATCAAAACCAGGCTGGAGCTCATGGGAAACATTTCAGCCGTGATTGAATGGCGGAGTAGACTCGATGGGCCGAGTGGCCTAATTCGGAGCCTCTGTCTTCTGGTCTTATGATTAGATTCCAGCCTGTAACTCACTCCCGGGTATCAGTTATTCTATATATAAACCACCCCGAACCCCTCGATTAGATTCCAGTCTGTAACTCACTCCCGGATATCTGTTATTCTGTATATAAACCACCCCGAACCCCTTGATTAGATTCCAGTCTGTAACTCACTCCCGGGTATCTGTTATTCTATATATAAACCACCCCGAACACCTCGATTAGATTCCAGTCTGTAACTCACTCCCGGGTATCTGTTATTCTATATATAAACCACCCTGAACCCCTCGTTTAGATTCCAGTCTGTAACTCACTCCCGGGTATCTGTTATTCTATATATAAACCACCCCGAACCCCTCGATTAGATTCTAGTCTGTAACTCACTCCCAGGTATCTGTTATTCTATATATAAACCACCCCGAACCCCTCGATTAGATTCCAGTCTGTAACTCACTCCCGGGTATCTGTTATTCTATATATAAACCACCCCGAACCCCTCGATTAGATTCCAGTCTGTAACTCACTCCCGGGTATCTGTTATTCTATATATAAACCACCCCGAACCCCTCGATTAGATTCCAGTCTGTAACTCACTCCCGGGTATCTGTTATTCTATATATAAACCACCCCGAACCCCTCGATTAGATTCCAGTCTGTAACTCACTCCCGGGTATCAGTTATTCTGTATATAAACCACTCCGAACCTCTCTATTAGATTCCAGTCTGTAACTCACTCCCGGATATCTGTTATTCTATATATAAACCACCCTGAACCCCTCGATTAGATTCCAGTCTGTAACTCACTCCCAGGTATCTGTTATTCTATATATAAACCACCCCGAACCCCTCGATTAGATTCCAGTCTGTAACTCACTCCCGGATATCTGTTATTCTATATATAAACCACCCTGAACCCCTCGATTAGATTCCAGTCTGTAACTCACTCCCGGATATCTGTTATTCTATATATAAACCACCCTGAACCCCTCGATTAGATTCCAGTCTGTAACTCACTCCCGGATATCTGTTATTCTATATATAAACCACCCCGAACCCCTCGATTAGATTCCAGTCTGTAACTCACTCCCGGGTATCTGTTATTCTATATAAAACCACCCCGAACCCCTCGATTAGATTCCAGTCTGTAACTCACTCCCGGATATCTGTTATTCTATATATAAACCACCCTGAACCCCTCGATTAGATTCCAGTCTGTAACTCACTCCCGGGTATCTGTTATTCTATATATAAACCACCCCGAACCCCTCGATTAGATTCCAGTCTGTAACTCACTCCCGGATATCTGTTATTCTATATATAAACCACCCCGAACCCCTCGATTAGATTCCAGTCTGTAACTCACTCCCAGGTATCTGTTATTCTATATATAAACCACCCCGAACCCCTCGATTAGATTCCAGTCTGTAACTCACTCCCAGGTATCTGTTATTCTATATATAAACCACCCCGAACCCCTCGATTAGATTCCAGTCTGTAACTCACTCCCAGGTATCTGTTATTCTATATATAAACCACCCCGAACCCCTCGATTAGATTCCAGTCTGTAACTCCCTCCCGAGTATCTGTTATTCTATATATAAACCACCCCGAACCCCTCGATTAGATTCCAGTCTGTAACTCACTCCCGGGTATCTGTTATTCTATATATAAACCACCCCAATCCCTCGATTAGATTCCAGTCTGTAACCCACTCCCGGGTATCTGTTATTCTATATATAAACCACCCCGAACCCCTCGATTAGATTCCAGTCTGTAACTCACTCCCGGGTATCTGTTATTCTATATATAAACCACCCCGAACCCCTCGATTAGTTTCCAGTCTGTAACTCACTCCTGGGTATCTGGTATTCTATATATAAACCACCCCGAACCCCTCGATTAGATTCCAGTCTGTAACTCACTCTCGGGTATCTGTTATTCTATATATAAACCACCCCAAACCCCTTGATTAGATTCCAGTCTGTAATTCACTCCCGGGTATCTGTTATTCTGTATATAAACCACCCCGAACCCCTCGATTAGATTCCAGTCTGTAACTCACTCCCAGGTATCTGTTATTCTATATATAAACCACCCCGAACCCCTCGAGTAGATTCCAGTCTGTAGCTCACTCCCGGGTTACTGTTATTCTATACATAAACCACCCCGAACCCCTCGGTTCGAGTCCAGTCTGTAACTCACTCCCGGGTACCTGTTATTCTATATATAAACCACCCCGAACCCCTCGATTAGATTCCAGTCTGTAACTCACTATCGGGTATCTGTTATTCTATATATAAACCACCCCGAACCCCTCGAGTAGATTCCAGTCTGTAGCTCACTCCCGGGTATCTGTTATTCTATACATAAACCACCCCGAACCCCTCGGTTCGAGTCCAGTCTGTAACTCACTCCCGGGTATCTGTTATTCTATATATAAACCACCCCGGACCCCTCGATTAGATTCCAGTCTGTAATTCACTCCCGGGTATCTGTTATTCTGTATACAAACCACCCCAAACCCCTCGATTAGATTCCAGTCTGTAACTCACTCCCGGGTATCTGTTATTCTGTATATAAACCACCCCGAACCCCTCGATTAGATTCCAGTCTGTAACTCACTCCCGGGTATCTGTTATTCTATACATAAACCACCTCGAACCCCTCGATTAGATTCCAGTCTGTAACTCACTCCCGGGTATCTGTGATTCTGTATATAAACCACCCCGAACCCCTCGATTAGATTCCAGTCTGCAACTCACTCCCGGGTATCTGTTATTCTATATATAAACCATCCCGAACCCCTCGATTAGATTCCAGTCTGTAACTCACTCCCGGGTATCTGTTATTCTCTATATAAACCACCCCAACCCCTCGATTAGATTCCAGTCTGTAACTCACTCCCGGGGATCTGTTATTCTATATATAAACCACCCCGAACCCCTCGATTTGATTCCAGTCTGTAACTCACTCCCGGGTATCTGTTATTCGATATATAAACCACCCCGAACCCCTCGATTCGATTCCAGTCTGTAACTCACTCCCGGGTATCTGTTATTCTGTATATAAACCACCCCGAACCCCTCGATTAGATTCCAGTCTGTAACCCACTCCCGGGTATCTGGTATTCTATATATAAACCACCCCGAACCCCTCGATTAGATTCCAGTCTGCAACTCACTCCCGGGTATCTGTTATTCTATATATAAACCATCCCGAACCCCTCGATTAGATTCCAGTCTGTAACTCACTCCCGGGTATCTGTTATTCTCTATATAAACCACCCCAACCCCTCGATTAGATTCCAGTCTGTAACTCACTCCCGGGGATCTGTTATTCTATATATAAACCACCCCGAACCCCTCGATTTGATTCCAGTCTGTAACTCACTCCCGGGTATCTGTTATTCGATATATAAACCACCCCGAACCCCTCGATTCGATTCCAGTCTGTAACTCACTCCCGGGTATCTGTTATTCTGTATATAAACCACCCCGAACCCCTCGATTAGATTCCAGTCTGTAACCCACTCCCGGGTATCTGTTATTCTATATATAAACCACCCCGAACCCCTCGATTAGATTCCAGTCTGTAACTCACTCCCGGGTATCTGTTATTCTATATATAAACCATCCCGAACCCCTCGATTAGATTCCAACTGTAACTTTTTCCCGGGTATCTTTTATCTTTTGCTTACCTTGGGATTTCCTTCCCCAGCTGAGACGTGACGTGCGGGTGGGGGCTCGGAAGGGCGCTGTGATCGGCTCTCTGAACACAGCAGGGTCAAAGCAGCCGGAGCTCTCGCGCATCGCGTCTCGCACTAGCCCTTTCCAGCAGAAGCCACCGGTTAGTGATGAGGAGCAGGAACCCCCACCGGCTTCCAGCTCCCTATTCTCCCCCCCCCCCCCCCCCCCCCACCCCCAGTCCCCCCCCTCTCCCCCAGGAGACACCTCGAATGCCTCCCGCAACCATTTTCCCACAGGAGAGACTCAATCCCGGGACGCACTCCCTTCCATACCTTCCCCGGCCTCTGATTCCCTGGGAGTGTCCCGGTGAAACCTTTTAGCTTGGGCGTTTTAAACGCCGAGTCGATATTCGCTTGTGCGTAGGCGCAGATCGCAGTGCAGTTCCTGTAGGAAAACAGAACATCGACAGGTTAGTGCAGCGATCTCCCATTGCCCTACCGTGCCTCAGTTTGTCTGGAACAGGCGTCACGGTGGGAACCATTGTTTATCTCCCCGTTGGAGACACGGAGTACGGCCTTCCCAGACAGGGGGGCAAACAAATGTAAAGCCCGGCCCAAAGCAGGGCCTGGGGGTGGTCAGTTTCCCCTAGCAAGGACTGCACTCGCAGCCTTGAGCAGAACATCGTGTAGATCGAATAAACCCCCCCCCCCTCTTCTCGTACCGCTGGCTTGCTCCGGTTGCTATGGAAACCTAATGGGATATTGTGGCTTATCGGTGACAGAGAGTCGGGAGGGTGCGCCGCAGTTGTACAGGGGGTGGGTGAGACAACATCGCCTTGTTTGAGGAAAGATGTCAATGCGTTTCTCAGACTAACACCGGGAATGGGCGGAGTGTCTGGTGAGTGGGGGGGGGGGGAGGTGGGAGAGGTCAGGCCCGTATCCGCTGGAGTTTAGAAGAGTGAGAGGTGAGTCGATCGAAACCTTTATGACCCTGAGGGAGGTTATTGAGGGGGGGTGGATGGGGGAGAGGATGTTTCCCCGGGGGGGGGGGGTGGAGAATCGCCGAGGTGCCGCGCAAAGCTGCCCCGACCCCCGCACGCGATTCTCCCCCCCCCCCGGAAACCAGCGGCGCGCGATTCGCACCGGGCCGCTCGGAGAACGTAGTCACCGTTGTGGGATTGCGCTGTGCGCGGAGTGGCCCACGTCAAGGCTGCGCCCGCGGCGCTCCTCGGCGAGGAATTGGCTCCACCCCGACCTGAGCCCGGCTTCCTCCCTTGGGGGCGGGGGGGTTAACACTCACCAGAGGCTGGAGAAGATTCCATACACTGTCCCCTTCCGGGCATCACCGTCCGCAGGGAGCACAAAGGCATCGATAATCTTGTTGAAATACTTTGATTCGGTCGGGTAGCCACACACCAGCCGAGCCTTCAGGAAGGTCGTCCATGAGTCCTGAGCAGCCTTCGACGCCCCGTCATCGACCTGGGGGACACCACAGGGAGGGTAAAGGCAGCCAATCTTGCGGGATCTTGCTATGCGCAAATACGGGTCCCTGGCTGCATTGATGCATTTTGAAAAGGACATAGGCTGGCTGCAATGATGCAGTTTGTAATGGACAGAGGCGCTTGTCTGTATTGATGCAGTTTGATGACGGCGTTGGACTGGGGTGAGCACAGTAAGAAGTCTTACAACACCAGGTTAAAGTCCAACAGGTTTGTTTCGATGTCACTAGCTTTCGGAGCGCTGCTCCTTCCTCGGGTGAATGGAGAGAAAACAATACAGGGAAATCTATTGTCAACTTGTCAGACTCCACCCTTCAACCAGACGAAATCGAAGTCCTCAGCAGAGGGCTCAATTTCTGCACCACCGCCAAAATGGGCCCCATCAGTCTCGCGGCAGACACGGAGGAATTCATCAGGCGAATGAGGCTCCGGGAATTCTTCCACAGACCCCAAGAGGCCGACAGCGAACCCAGGCAGACTACCAATGAACCGGAACAGCAGACCGAGAGATCTGTGGTGCAGCAACCGAAGAGGAAAGAGTCGAATTGGACCCCTCCGGAAGGCCGCTGCCCTAGACTCGACATGTATGCTCAAGCCGTCAGGAGTCGCGTCAATGCCAGATTCATCAGTCGCATTCACAAGACAGCCCCGAACGTCACCCAAGCACAACGCAATGCCATCCGCGCTCTCAAGACCAACCGCAGCATCGTCATCAAACCAGCAGACAAAGGGGGGGCCACTGTCGTACTGAACAGAACGGACTACTGCAAAGAAGTGTACCGACAACTGAACAACCAAGAACACTACAGACAATTACCCGCAGATCCGACCAAGGAACACATCCGCCAACTTAACAGACTGATCAAGACCTTGGATCCAGATCTTCAGAGCACCCTACGTGCTCTCATCCCACGTACTCCCCGCATTGGAGATCTCTACTGCCTCCTGAAAATACACAAGGCCAACACACCAGGCCGTCCTATCGTTTCAGGCAATGGGACCCTGTGTGAGAACCTCTCTGGCTACATCGAGGGCATCTTGAAACCCATCGTACAAGGAACGCCCAGCTTCTGTCGCGACACGACGGACTTCCTACAGAAACTCAGCACCCATGGACCAGTTGAACCAGGAACGTTCCTCGTCACAATGGACGTCTCGGCACTCTACACCAGCATCCCCCATGACGACGGCATTGCTGCAACAGCCTCAGTACTCAACACCGACAACTGCCAATCTCCAGACGCAATTCTGCAACTCATCCGCTTCATTCTGGATCACAACGTCTTCACCTTCGACAACAAGTTCTTCATCCAGTCGTACGGAACAGCCATGGGGACCAAATTCGCACCCCAATACGCCAACATCTTCATGCACAAGTTTGAACAAGACCTACTCACTGCACAGGACCTTCAACCGACGTTATACACCAGATACATCAATGACATTTTTTTCCTTTGGACCCACGGCGAAGAATCACTGAAACGACTACACGATGACATGAATAAGTTCCATCCAACCATCAGACTCACCATGGACTACTCTCCAAAATCAGTTGCATTCTTGGACACACTCGTCTCCATCAAGGACGGTCACCTCAGCAATTCGCTTTACCGCAAACCCACGGATAACCTCACGATGCTCCACTTCTCCAGCTTCCACCCTAAACACATTAAAGAAGCCATCCCCTATGGACAGGCTCTCCGTATACACAGGATCTGTCAGACGAGGAGGAGCATAACAGACATTGAAAGATGCCCTCGTACGAACGGCTCGACTCATCGATCGACAGTTCTAACGCGCCACAGCAAAAAACCGCACTGATCTCCTCAGAAGACAAACATGGGACACAACCGACAGAATACCCTTCGTCGTCCAGTACTTCCCCGGAGCGGAGAAATTGCGACATCTTCTTCGCAGCCTTCAACATGTCATCGATGAAGATGAAAACCTTACCAAGGTCATCCCCGCACCCCCACTACTTGCCTTCAAACAACCGCGCAACCTCAAACAAACCATTGTTTGCAGCAAACTACCCAGCCTTCAGAACAGTGACCACGACACCACACAACCCTGCCATGGCAATCTCTGCAAGACGCGCCAGATCATCGACATGGATACCACTATTACACGTGAGAACACAACCCACCAGGTACGCGGTACATACTCGTGCGACTCGGCCAACGTTGTCTACCTCATACGCTGCAGGAAAGGATGTCCCGAAGCGTGGTACATTGGCGAGACCATGCAGACGCTGCGACAACGAATGGACGGGCATCGCGCAACAATCGCCAGGCAGGAATGTTCCCTTCCAGTCGGGGAACACTTCAGCAGTCAAGGGCATTCAGCCTCTGATCTCCGGGTAAGCGTTCTCCAAGGCGGCCTTCAGGACGCGCAACAACGCAGAATCGCCGAGCAGAAACTTATAGCCAAGTTCCGCACACATGAGTGCGGCCTCAACCGGGACCTGGGATTCATGTCGCATTACATTCATCCCCCACCATCTGGCCTGCGAAATCCTACCAACTGTCCTGGCTTGGTACAATTCACACCTCTTTAACCTGGGGTTACCCCATCTCTGGGTCTGTAAAGATTTAATCACCTGCTAATGCTCGCATTCCAAGCATTGTCTGGCATCTTTGAATCTGTCTATATATGTGTTTCTGGAACAGACCTCTTCATTCACCTGAGGAAGGAGCAGCGCTCTGAAGCTAGTGATTCAAAACAAACCTGTTGGACTTTAACCTGGTGTTGTAAGACTTCTTATTGATGCTGTTTGTAATGGACAGAGGCTCCTGGCTGTATTGATGCGGTTTGTAATGGACAGAGGCTCCTGGCTGTATTGATGCGGTTTGTAATGGACAGAGGCTCCTGGCTGTATTGATGGGGTTTGTAATGGAGGCTGACTATAATGATGGAGTTTGTAATGGACTGAGGCTCCTGGATGTATTGATGGGGTTTGTAATGGATAGAGGCTGACTATAATGATGGAGTTTGTTATGGACAGAGGCTCCCGGCTGTATTGATGGAGTTTGTAATGGACTGAGGCTCCTGGCTGTATTGATGCAGTTTGTAATGGACAAAGGCTCCTGGCTGTATTGATGGGGTTTGTAATGGACTGAGGCTCCTGGCTGTATTGATGGGGTTTGTAATGGATAGAGGCTGACTATAATGATGGAGTTTGTAATGGACTGAGGCTCCTGGCTGTATTGATGCGATTTGTAATGGATAGAGGCTGACTATAATGATGGAGTTTGTAATGGACTGAGGCTCCTGGCTGTATTGATGGGGTTTGTATTGGATAGAGGCTGACTATAATGATGGAGTTTGTAATGGACTGAGGCTCCTGGCTGTATTGATGGGGTTTGTAATGGATAGAGGTTGACTATAATGATGGAGTTTGTAATGGACTGAGCCTCCTGGCTGTATTGATGGGGTTTGTAATGGAGAGAGGCTGATTATAATGATGGAGTTTGTAATGGACTGAGGCTCCTGGCTGTATTGATGCGGTTTGTAATGGATAGAGGCTGACTACAATGATGGAGTTTGTAATGGACTGAGGCTCCTGGCTCTATTGATGGTGTTTGTAATGGATAGAGGCTGACTATAATGATGGAGTTTGTAATGGACTGAGGCTCCTTGCTGTATTGATGCTGTTTGTAATGGACAGAGGCTCCTGGCTGTATTGATACGGTTTGTAATGGACAGAGGCTCCTGGCTGTATTGATGCGGTTTGTAATGGACAGAGGAACCTGGCTGTATTGATGCGGTTTGTAATGGACAGAGGCATCTGGCTGTATTGATGCGGTTTGTAATGGACAGAGGAACCTGGCTGTATTGATGCGGTTTGTAATGGACAGAGGCACCTGGCTGTATTGATGCGGTTTGTAATGGACAGAGGCACCTGGCTGTATTGATGGGGTTTGTAATGGACAGAGGCTCCTGGCTGTATTGATGCGGTTTGTAATGGACAGAGGCACCTGGCTGTATTGATGCGGTTTGTAATGGACAGAGGCTCCTGGCTGTATTGATGGGGTTTGTAATGGACAGAGGCTCCTAACCGAAGCTCTCGTTGTGCGCCGGACCGGTGGTTTTGCGCTCCACCTTACCTTGCACACGCGTCCGACGCGGGACTTGAAGGGGTCGCCTTGCAGAGCTCCGCTGCCCTCAGTCTCGCTGAAGAAAAAGTAAATCTCGTCCATGCTGCTGTCCTCTGCTTTAATCCATGCTGACCCCACGTATCTCGGATCTAAGGGGGAAGAGGTTTCAGTGAAACCCTCAGTCGAGGCGGTTGATTGATTACAGTCAGCTCCACATTAACCCCCCCCCACCCCCTGAGCCAGGGCCAGCGGAGCTGTCCTCGCCAGGCCCCGGCTCACGCCCTTGCGTCTGAAAACCGCCGGTTCCGTCTGTTCTGTTCTGGGATATTGGTCCAGGCAGCCCAGGTACTCACCACGTCACCGTGGACACCCTCTGCTCCGCGATACTCACTCTGAAGCCACTTGTCTTCGGTTTTCAAGTTCTTTAACCTTCCGTAGGTCCGCTGTATCGCCCCACTGCCCTCGGTGGTGTCGGTCGTCGCAGAGTATATGTTTCCCTCTGTGGCCAAGAGGCAAGAAACGGTTGTCAGTGGACCCGAGTGGGTCTCCCCCGTCACCCAGTTAATTAGTAATAGCATAGCGGCATCCTATCCCATTGACCCATGGATCAAACCCCTCCTCGTCAGATTTGTTATGTTCTCGGTGTAACATAAGCAGCTTCCTTGTGGCGCACTTGACAAAGGAAGGTTCCGACGTGGAGATAACTTCAACACGTTTATTAAACTATTTACACTTCTATTACTCGGGTTCGACACTACTGCTAATCCTACTAGAGCTACCCAGACTGACTAACCAGTTGCTGCAATCCACGTGGTGGGAGTGATATTGAATCAACCCTGTGTCTGCCCTCGCTGACTGTCTCCACTGGAAAGAGGCAGATCATGTGTGTGGTGTCCTTTATATATGGGTTGGTGTAATGCCCCCCTGTGGTTGTGTCACCTCCTTGGGTATCCTGAATGTCTATTGGTCGTGTCCTATCTACTTGATCGATTGGTTGAGTGTGTGTGTGTGTGTGATGTCACTGGTGCTCCCTCTAGTGTCTAGCTAGCCTACATGCATTTACATTGATGCACACCAGGGGCTGGTTTAGCACAGGGCTAAATCGCTGGCTTTGAAAGCAGACCGAGGCAAGCCAGCAGCATGGTTCAATTCCCGTACCAGCCTCCCCGAACAGGCGCCGGAATGTGGCGACTAGGGGCTTTTCACAGTAACTTCATTTGAAGCCTTCCTGTGACAATAAGCAATTTTCATTTCATTAAAGGGCAGCACGGTAGCATTGTGGATAGCACAATTGCTTCACAGCTCCAGGGTCCCAAGTTCGATTCCCGGCTTGGTTCACTGTCTGTGCGGAGTCTGCACGTTCGCCCCGTGTCTGCGTGGGTTTCTTCCGGGTGCTCCGGTTTCCTCCCACAGTCCAAAGATGTGCGGGTTAGGTGGATTGGCCATGCTAAATTTCCCTTACTGTTCAAAAAGGTTAAGTGGGGGTTACTGGGTTACGGGGACAGGATAGGTACGTAGGCTTGAGTAGAGTGCTCTTTGTGAGGGGATTGGCCATGCTAAATTGCCCTTCGTGTTCAAAATTACCCTTAGTGTTGGGTGGGGTTACTGGGTTATAGGGATAGGGTGGAGGTGTGGGCTTGGGTAGGGTGCTCTTTCAAAGAGCCGGTGCAGACTCGATGGGCCAAATGGCCTCCTTCTGCACTGTAAATTCAATGATTCTATGATCACCACATCCCCCCCTTTTTTTATATGTTACATATTTTCTGTACACTTTAAGAAAATGGAACAAAAAAAACAGGTAGATACGTTAAGGTATATACAAGTCATGGGAACAGTGATTAAACAATAAGTCCAAATCATTTGTGTGAGTCCAAAAACCATCAATCATCATGGTCAAATGTCTCTCTTGGTTATGAACGCCATCAACGTCCCTGTGCCACAGGAACCAAGAAGTGGTCAAGTCACTTTGCGGTCTGATTTGGAGTCCCTTTCTTTTTTCGATGTTTGTGATGGTGCTGTCGGATGGCATCTTGTAGCTGACAAGGTGTTGACGTTGAAGAGGTACCATCAACCGTATCATTCGAGGTCGTGGATGTGCCATATGTTGAAGTTGGATAAGACTGTATTTACTGGTTCTGGCCACGTGCTGTGCTGGAAGGGTGATCCTGCTGAGAAGCGTTGAAGCTTGTCGAATTGGAAACAGAATTGCTGCTCGCGTAAATACCTGGTGATGGTGTGAAACTAGAACCTTGCATCTGATAGGAATATGCCGTCTGGCCAGGCTGGGGTGCAGCAAATCCTGGGCTGTAACTAAGGCATCCAGTCTGTAGTGCAGATTGCGTTTACGGTAGTCCTCCTTCGGTCTTGATTCCATTAGTGGGCAATCCGTAGTGCTGGCCTGTTTGAGAATATGCTGCATAGACTGCTGGCTGCTGCATGCCTGAATACTGGGTCTGTCCAGCATGAGCTGTCATAGCCTGCACTGTCGGTGTGGAACAAACGTGTGGATATGGCTGTGGTGAATATTGGTGTATTCCTCTTGGACTGTAGCCACTGCTTGTTATTACTGACCCAGTGTAATTGTTAAGTGATCCATCTCCATCTTCTTGAAGCTGCACGTCTGGAGTCGGAACGTGCAGGAATGCATCGACTTGTGGAGAGGTTCGAGCGAATGAGGGTGGAAGTATCGCGGTGTCACCAGAGTTACCAGCGGTCTCGCAGTGACCGTCGAGTGCCTCTGTCCACACTAGCTGAGGTCTGTCACTTTGCACATCTGGCATGGGAAGTGGGATGCTGTCGTCACCGTGGGTAGAGCCTCAGTAGCTGCTTGTTGTTCACTTGGGTTGGGTAAATTGTCAGAGTTTTCATCTGGTGGTGCAAACAATGTGGGTGGACTGTCATTGTCTTGCTGTTGTCCTTCATTTGGGCTTGGACTGTCATCGTCACTTTGTTCTTCACTGTAGCATGATAGACCGTCATGGTCGTCCTGCTATGCACTGGAGCGTGGTAGACTGTCATAGTCTTCTTGCTGTATACTTGAGCATGGCAGACTTGCATCGTCTGCCGCTAGTTGGGCAGAGGAGGCTGCTAGACCCTCATGGTCTTGTTCCTGCAAGGACTGCGCGTCGGAGTCTTGCGTGGCTTCTATCGTGGAAGCTTCTTTCATAGAGTCGGGAACCCTGAGCGGTGCGTGGACCACGCTCTGTGTGGCAGCAGGCCACTCACTGTGGGCTTGTACCGCTCTCTGTCTCTTGGCGTCAGGCCGCAGTATCATCCTGCACTCACGAGTTGGGATTTCATAGAATTTACAGTGCAGAAGGAGGCCATTCGGCCCATCGACTCTTGGAAAGAGCACCCTACCCAAGGTCAACACCTCCACCCTATCCCCTTAACCCAGTAACCCCACCCAACACTAAGGGCAATTTTGGACACTAAGGGCAATTCATCACGGCCAATCCACCTAACCTGCACATCTTTGGACTGTGGGAGGAAACCGGAGCACCCGGAGGAAACCCACGCAGACATGGGGAGAACGTGCCGACTCCGCACAGACAGTGACCCAAGCCGGAATCGAACCTGGGACCCTGGAGCTGTGAAGCACTTGTGCTATCCACAATGCTACCGTGCTACTGTCATATCTGCTGGGCTGAAGATCCTCTGGGACCATATCATCACTGTTGGCGTCGGAGCTGGCATTGGGCTCGCGAGGTCCAGGGAAAATGTAAAGGTCGGTATCGAAGTATTCAAGGTCGGAATCATCGGTTTGGGCATAGGTAACTGCTTGTTGCAGGGTTCGTCGGAGGTTAATTTTATTTCCGGGTTCAATTTGAGGCATTGTGCTGTCGTTCCAGGTGAAGGGAGGTTGTTTTACGGCTTTAAAAGATTTTTTTCTTTGATTTGGGACGTTTCTCCTTTAAATGGGCGTGGTCCGGGGCCTCTGACGTCATGACGCGCGTGACGTAGCGCGTGGGAAGCGATTGCGCATGCGCAGATCGCTGTTCCTTTACCGATGGTCGTTTCCGTGATTGCGCCTGCGCGGCGTCGTGCGCATGCGCAAATGGACCTTCCCGTTCTGAGCGCTTCTCGGGCAACTGGGCACGTGCAGTCCCTTTAGAAAGATGGCCGCCGACCAGCATCGTTCTCTGCACCGGGATCTCGGCCTCGTGGTGAGCACTGGCGCTTCTCCTACCTTTCCTTGCTGGTTGGAGTGTGTTTTCCTCACAGTGTTTGCCGAATTTGTCCAGGACTGCCTGGAAGTCGCTCCTGTCTTGCCTCTTGGAGAACATGAATTTTTTAAAGATTTCTTCTGCTCTGGCACCGGCGATGGTGAGGAGAAGCTCTGTTTTTTCAGCATCGGCCACTTCTTCTAGTTCGGCTGCCACCAGGAAGATTTCAAACTTTTGCCGGAATGATCGCCAGTTTTCGCGGAGATCGCCGTGGCACTGGAGCGGCTGCGGAACCCAGATCTCAATCATCTTGCCTGGGTATCGTTGCTGGTTGTCACTGTACGCTGAGGTATGGCTATCTGGATTGAAACAGTTCAGTCCTGGTACCATGATTTGTTATGTTGTAGGTGTAACATAAGCAGCTTCCTTGTGGTGCACTTGACAAAGGAAGGTTCAGACGTGGAGATAACTTCAACACGTTTATTAAACTATTTACACTTCTATTACTCGGGTTCGACACTACTGCTAATCCTACTAGAGCTACCCAGACTGACTAACCAGTTGCTGCAATCCACGTGGTGGGAGTGATATTGAATCAACCCTGTGTCTGTCCTCGCTGACTGTCTCCACTGGAAAGAGGCAGATCATGTGTGTGGTGTCCTTTTATATATGGGTTGGTGTAATGCCCCCCTGTGGTCGTGTCACCTCCTTGTGTATCGTGAATGTCTATTGGTCGTGTCCTATCTACTTGATCTATTGGTTGAGTGTGTGTGTGATGTCACTGGTGCTCCCTCTAGTCTACATGTATATACATTGATGCACATCACCACAATCCCAATGGACCCAAAGCTCTTCCCGTTCACTCCCATTGTATACAATCCCAATGGATCAAACCCCTTCCCGTTCACTCCCATTGTACACAATCCCAATGGATCCAAACCCCTTCCCGTTCACTCCCATTGTACACAATTCCAATGGATCCAAACCCCTTCCCGTTCACTCCCATTGTACACAATCCCAATGGATCAAACCCCTTCCCGTTCACTACCATTGTATACAATCCCAATGGATCCAAACCCCTTCCCATTCACTCCCATTGTACACAATCCCAATGGACCCAGACAGATATTCCAACAATGCAGTACTCCCTCAGCATTGCACCCAAGGCCAGCCTGGATTGCATGCGCAAGTGTCTGGAGTGAAGGCACGACCTTCCGACCCAGCGAGGGGTACGATACCCACTGTGCCCTGGCATCGACCCCCCCCCCCCCCCCCCCCCCCCGTGATCAGCAAATCCAGCCCGGCCCAGCGATGGTCTGGACCTGAGTGCTGCGCGGGTCTCAGTACAGCACCTACAGGGCGGGGGGGGGGAAAACAGCCCAGGTATCCCCTCTCGCTATCATACTGACCAACTGTGATGGTGACAGGACGTTGATACGGCGATGGGGGCGAGATCCCCTTGCCATCCTTCACAATCTCGTGCCCCTCGTTGTCGCTCGCGAGCTGGCTGGCATTGTTACGCTGCAAAAAAAGAGAGATGGAAAGGAGTGGCCGGCAGCTATTTGATAAACACCCTTTTCTTAAAGGTACACCCACTACAGCTATTTGATAAACACCCTTTTCTTAAAGGTACACCCACTGCAGCTATTTGATAAACACCCTTTTCTTAAAGGTACACCCACTACAGCTATTTGATAAACACCCTTTTCTTAAAGGTACACCCACTGCAGCTATTTGATAAACACCCTTTTCTTAAAGGTACACCCACTACAGCTATTTGATAAACACCCTTTTCTTAAAGGTACACCCACTGCAGCTATTTGATAAACACCCTTTTCTTAAAGGTACACCCACTACAGCTATTTGATAAACACCCATTTCTCACAAGGTGCACACACCCACAGCAATGTGGTCGACCCATAACCGCCCGTCTGGAATGGCCGAGCCGTTACCCACCGTTCAAGGGGACGGGCAGCGAATTCCGGAGCCCTCGCCCAGCGATACCCCCCCCCCCCGCGTGGCAGAATTAAGACAACATAAACCTGTGTGTCGCCGCCGACTCGGACAGGTTTGGCTTTGAAGCTGAGAGAAGTAACAGCGGCTCTTTACCAGAAACCAGCAGGTGGGGTTTTCGGCGTGGGTGCCGCAGACGATGATGGTGCTACTGTTGAGTCGCTGAATCACCGTGATGACGTTCTTGCAGATGTCCTGTGGAAGGAGAGCCAGCGGTTAGCGTTACAATGGGGACCGACAGCCTGCGTTGCCAACCCGGACGCCCATCGAGTCTGCTCCGCCATTCAATCATGGCTGATATTTCCTCATCCCCATTCTCCTGCCTTCTCCCCATAACCCCTGATCCCCTTATTAATCAGGAACCTATCTATCTCTGTCTTAAAGACACTCAGTGATTTGGCCTCCACAGCCTTCTGCGGCAAAGAGTTCCACAGATTCACCACCCTCTGGCTGAAGAAATTCCTCCTCATCTCTGTTTTAAAGGATCGTCCCTTCAGTCTGAGATGGTGTCCCCTCTGGTTCTAGTTTTTCCGACAAGTGGAAACATCCTCTCCACGTCCACCCTATCCAGGCCTCGCAGTATCCTGTAAGTTTCAATAAGATCCCCCCTCATCCTTCTAAACTCCAACGAGTACAGACCCAGAGTCCTCAACCGTTCCTCACACGACAAGCTCTTCATTCCAGGGATCGTTCTTGTGAACCTCCCTCTGGACCCTTTCCAAGGCCAGCACATCCTTCCTTAGATACGGGGCCCAAAGCTGCTCACAATACTCCAAATGGGGTCTGACCAGAGCCTTATACAGCTTCAGAAGTACATCCCTGGTCTTGTATTCTAGTCCTCTTGACATGAATGCTAACATTGCAATCGCCTTCCTAACTGCCGACTGAACCTGCACTGAACCTGGCGTCTTGTACTCATGTCCCTGACATCAAAACCCATAACTTTCAGCTCCAGAGCTACTGCTGACTCACAGATGACGCCTCAGATCGGATACGATGAGGAGACGTCGAAATACATTTCTAGAGAGGTAGCATGCAAAAGTAAAGTTAATTTTTTTTGTGTGGCGGAATACTCTCCACTTGCCTGGATGAGCGCGGCTCCCAACAACACTCGAGAAGCTCGACACCATCCAGGACAAAGCAGCCCCGCTCGATCGACACGCTAGCCACCGACATTCGCTCCCTCCACCACCGATGCAACTTAATAGCCTGTTTCCCCAACCCCTTCCCCTCCATATCCCTCGATCACTCTCGCCCCAATTGGCCGTCCCTTCACCGTCGCCTGGTCAAGATCCTGGAACTCCCTCCCTAACAGCACGGTGGGTGTACCTACGCCTCCGGGACCGCCGCGGTTCAAGGCGGCGGCTCACCCACCACCTTCTCAAGGGGCAACTAGGGACGGGCGATGCAGCCGGGCGTGGCCAGCGACGTCCACGTCCCGTACACTGCATCAGGGGCAGAGCTGTGCGCTGGTGTTCAGCTCAAAAAACAAAAGTGCAACTAAAACCTGATCGCACGACACACCTCCCTTTAAGTGCAACCCCTCAGAGGCGTGTTTGAACATTGCTCTCCGTATTGTGAGTAGGATATTGGATTACTGGAACAGGTACAGAGGAGATTTACATTACCTGTGGGGAAGGATGGAGTCAGCTGGGAATTATCCTCAGGGACACGGAGCAGATCACGAGGCGACCTGATTGAGGGTCGTTCAAATGAAGAAGAGGACCTGCCGCGGTGTGGTGGAGTAAAAGCTGCACACAGGACAAGCGGAGGGATGAGAATGGGGAACATGCTCCCACACGATAATTCAAGGGGAGATATGTCTACCTGGGGGAAGATGGGAAAGGAGGGTGCGGTGGGGAGGGGTTATCGGGGTGCGAAGGGCTTTGTGTGGGGCGCAAAAGACCAGCACGGAGCTGATGGGCCGAACGGCCTGTTTCTGGGCGACCAATACAACGTGGTTGATGGGAAATGTTCAGCCTGGAGTCCAGTTACTAGTGGTGTACCACAAGGATCTGTTTTGGGGCCACTGCTGTTTGTCATTTTTATAAATAACCTGGAGGAGGGCGTAGAAGGATGGGTGAGTAAATTTGCGGATGACACTAAAGTCGGTGGAGTTGTGTGCAGTGCGGAATGATGTTACAAGTTACAGAGGGACATAGATAAGCTGCAGCGCTGGGCTGAGAGGTGGCAAATGGAGTTTAATGCATAAAAGTGTGAGGTGATTCATTTTGGAAGGAATAACAGGAAGACAGAGTACTGGGCTAATGGTAAGATTCTTGGTAGTGTGGATGAGCAGAGAGATTTTGGTGTCCATGTACATAGATCCCTGAAAGTTGCCACCCAGGTTAATAAGGTTGTCAAGAAGGCGTACGCTGTGTTAGCTTTTATTGGTAGAGGGATTGAGTTTCGGAGCCATGAGGTCATGTTGCAGCTGTACAAAACTCTGGTCCGGCCGCATTTGGAGTATTGCGTGCAATTCTGGTCGCCGCATTATAGGAAGGATGTGGAAGCATTGGAAAGGGTGCAGAGGAGATTTACCAGGATGTTGCCTGGTCTGGAGGGAAGATCTTATGAGGAAAGGCTGAGGGACTTGAGGCTGTTTTCGTTAGAGAGAAGAAGGTTAAGAGGTGACTTAATTGAGGCATACAGGATGATCAGAGGATTGGATAGGGTGGACAGTGAGAGCCTTTTTCCTCGGATGGTGATGTCTAGCACGAGGGGACATAGCTTTAAATTGCGAGGAGATAGATATAGGACAGATGTCAGAGGTAGGTTCTTTACTCAGAGAGTAGTAAGGGCGTGGAATGCCCTGCCTGCAACAGTAGTGGACTCGCCAACACTAAGGGCATTCGAATGGTCATTGGATAGACATATGGACGATAAGGGAATAGTGTAGATGGGCTTTCGAGTGGTTTCACAGGTCGGCGCAACATCGAGGGCTGAAGGGCCTGCACTGCGCTGTCATGTTCTATTGTCATTCTCAATAGGGACAGCCAAAAATCTAGTTCGAGCGGCCGATTCCCATCAGGCACTGTGCCCAGGGAACCGCGCGGAATAACGGCAGGTACAGGCTGACAAATGGGGGGGATAGGCCTGTCCCTGTGACAGGCAGGATCCAGTGAATCAAACCAGAGCGAGTAACAGCGTCACAATCCATGACAGGGGCCCAGTTGAACGGAGGGACAATCTCGACAGCGGTGTGATAAGGAGGGGCCAGATTGATGACTACATGGTGACCGTGACTGGAATGTCTTGTAGCAGCGAGAGATTGCTGAACGTTTAAACATCTAGCACACGCTTATCAAATCAATCTTACCAGGTTCGGGGGTGCTTTACTCTTACAGCTGTCCATCGTGTTGTCATCCAACGCTAATGGGATCTGAATGGAAAAGGGTTTATGTTAAATATTTCACTCATGGCATTGTTTTCTTCGAGGTTTTGTACCTCTCTCTGTCTCTCTGTGTCTCCCTCTCTGTCTCTCTCTCTGTCTCTCTCCCTCTCCCTCTCTCTCTGTCTCTTTCTCTGTCTCTCCCTCTCTGTCTGTCTCTCTCTCTCTCTCCCTCTCCCTCTCTCTCTGTCTCTCTGTGTCTCTCTCTCTGTCTCTGTCTCTCTGTGTCTCCCTCTCTGCCTGTCTCTCTCTCTCTGTCTCTCTCCCTCTCCCTCTCTCTCTGTCTCTCTCTCTGTCTCTTTCTCTGTGTCTCCCTCTCTGTCTCTCTCTCTCTCTCTGTCTCTCTGTGTCTCCCCCTCTGTCTCTCTGTGTCTCCCTCTCTGTCTGTCTCTCTCTCTCTCTGTGTCTCCCTCTCTGACTCTCTCTCTGTCTCTCTCTCTCTCTGTCTGTCTCTCTCTCTCTCTCTGTCTCTCTCTCTCTCTCTGTCTCTCTCTCTGCTTCTCTTTGTCTCGCTCTCTCTGTCTCTCTCTCTCTGTCTTTCTCCCTTTGTCTCTCTCTCTGCCTCTCTTTGTCTCTCTCTCTGCCTCTCTTTGTCTCTCTCTCTTTGTCTCTCTCTCTGTCTCTCTCTCTTTGTCTCTCTCTCTGTCTCTCTCTCTTTGTCTCTCTCTTTGTCTCTCTCTCAGTCTGTCTCTCTCTCAGTCTGACTCTCAGTCTCTCTCTCTGTCTCTCTCTCTCTATCTCTCTGTCTCTCTCTCTCTCGCTGCCTCTCTTTGTCTCTCTCCCTTTGTCTCTCTCTCTGCCTCTCTTTGTCTCTCTCTCTTTGTCTCTCTCTCTGTCTCTCTCTCTTTGTCTCTCTCTTTGTCTCTCTCTCTGTCTCTCTTTGTCTCTCTCTCTGTCTCTCTCTCTTTGTCTCTCTCTCTTTGTCTCTCTCTTTGTCTCTCTCTCAGTCTGTCTCTCTCTCAGTCTGACTCTCAGTCTCTCTCTCTGTCTCTCTCTCTGTCTCTCTCTCTCTCTGTCTGTCTATTTCTCTCTTTGTCTCTCTCTCTCTCTGCCTCTCTTTGTCTCTCTCTCTCTCTGTCTCTCTCTGTCTCTCTCTCTTTGTCTCTCTCTCTCTCTCTCTGTCTCGCTCTCTTCCTATCCCCGTATCTATTCAAGTTATTATCTAATCTCCTCTAGGATGCCTTGATTGAACCACACTCCCAGGCAGCATATTCCAGCCCCCCTACCTCTTCTGTGTCCTCCCCACTCCTCCCTTCATTCCCCCCTCATCTCTTCACCCTCAAATTTCTCCTCCCCTCCCTTTCTCTTCCCTCCTCCCATCTCACTTCCTCTCATCCATTCCTCCACCCCCCACCCCACTCCTTCCATTCCCCTCCTGACTCCCTTCCCTACTTCCCAGTCCGCTTCCCACCCCTCCCCTCGCTTCCCCACCCCCCCCACTTCCTCCCCACTCCTGCCTCCATTCCCCTCCCCCACCCTCCATTCCCCTCCCCACTACTCCCTCCATTCCCCTCCCCCACTCCTCCCCTCCATTCCCCTCCCCCACTCCTCCCTCCATTCCCCTCCCCCATCCCCCACTCCTCCCTCCATTCCCCCCCACCCCTCCCTCCATTCCCCTCCCCCACCCCTGCCTCCATCCCCCACCCCTCCCTCCATCCATTCCCCTCCCCCACTCCTCCCTCTGTTCCCCTCCCCCGCTCCTCCCTCCAGTCCCCTCCCTTCATTCCCTCCCCCACTCCTCCCCTCCATTCCCCTCCCCCACCCCTCCCTCCATTCCCCTCCCACCCTTCCCTCCATTCCCCTCCCGCAATCCTCCCCTCCATTCCCCTCCCCCACCCCTCCCTCTGTTCCTCTCCTCCACTCCTCCCGCCATTCCCCACCCTCCCTCCATCCCCCTCCCCCACCCTCCCTCCATCCCCCTCCCCACCCCTCCCTCCATCCCCCTCCCCCACTCCTCCCTCCATTCCCCTCCCCCACCCCTCCCTGCATCCCCTCCCCCACTCCTCCCTCCATTCCCCTCCCCCACCCCTCTCTCCATCCCACTCCTCCCTCCATTCCCCTCCCCCACCCCTCCCTCCATCCCTCTCCCCCACTCCTCCCTCCATTCCTCTCCCCCACCTGATTCCCCCTCCTGTTGAGGGACCCCCTCCATCTATTTGGACAGAACCACCTCCATAAGTGGACCAATCCCCCCAACACACACAAAACCATGTACCCTCCACACAGACACACACACACAAAACTATGTACCCTACTGTCATGTGAGAGTACCTTTTAGAAACGGGTGTTTACAAATGGGTGTGTATATAAATATTTGTGGTGAGAGTACCTTTAAGAAATGGGTGTTTATCACTGCAGTGATGTCAGAGTGTGGGTGGAGCTGGGCTGTCTGTCAGCTTTTTACTTTCATTTTAGGCTGTTTGCTGCAGGGTGTGTTTTAGTTTTGTTTTCAGTGTTGGAGCTGAAGCCAGACAGAGCGGGTGTACTGTTGATCTCTCCACCATGAAAAGACTATCTCTTGATCATTTGGTGAATTCAGTACTGTAAATGTTTTCAGTAGTGAATGTAAACCTGATGTGCTTCTGGTAAAGGTGTTCCTTTTGTAAGTCTTCTGGATGTTAAAAGGACAGCGAAAGCATTACTTAGTGTTGTAGTCTTTGGGGGGTGTGTTTGAATTAATGGTTGCTAAGATGTTCACTGTGTGTTTCAAAAAGGTTAACTTGAGTTCATAGAATAAACATTGTTTTGCTTTAAAAAATACTTTTCCATTTCTGCTGTCCCACACCTGGAGAGTGGGCCGTGTGCTCCCCATACCACAATCTATGAAGGGTTGTGGGTCAGGTGAACACCATGATACACTTTGGGGTTCTCTAAACCCTGACCCATAACAAATTGGGGGCTCGAGGGGGATAAAGTCTATCTATTGGATTGGCTTTGTGAACTTAAAGACAGTGAGGGGTGAGCATATTGTGGTTGCTTTGCAGGTGTGGTATTCTAGTTTAAGTAGGGAGTGTGTTGTAGACAATGGCTCTTTCAGAGGCTCTGAAGTTTTTGCGGGTGGAGACGGTCACACGCAGTAACTTATGGACAGAGACTACAAGCAGACTGTTAGATTTGGCAAAAACATTGCAGTTAACATTACCTGACAAAATGTGAAAAGATGAGGTAATTATGGCGGTGGTTCAACATTTAAAGTTGCCTGAGATACAGTTTGACTCATTGGAAATGGCAAAGATTCAGTTGCAAATTAAACAAATGGAACATGAGAAAGAATTAAAGCAGCTTGAATACGAAAGAGAGGGAGAGGAAAAGAAAGAGAGAGAGAGGAAACAGAAAGAGAGAGAGAGGAAAAAGAGAGAGAAGAAAGGAAAACAAAGAATAGCCCGAGCAGAACAAAAAGAAAGAGAAAGGGAGATACAGATCAGGGAAAAAGATAAAGAGAGAGAGTTTGAACTTCAGAAAATGGCCATGGCACATGACAGTCAGTTAAAATTGGCAGGCGTAAAGGGAAACGTACAGTTGGATGATAGTGATGAGGATAGTGAGAAAGAGCGTCATATTCGAAGGCTTGGTGGGGATCTATTTAAATATGTCCAAGCATTGCCAAGGTTTGATGAGAAGGAGGTAGAAGCCTTTTTCATTTCATTTGAGAAGGTGGCAAAATAAATGAAATGGCCACAGGAGATGTGGGTATTACTGATTCAAACAAAGCTGGCAGGTAGGGCTAGTGAATTGTTTGCATCACTATCAGAGGAGGTATTTGAGGCGTATGAGGAGGTGAAAAAAATCCATCTTATGTGCGTATGAACTAGTGCCAGAAGCCTACGGACAAAGGTTTAGAAATTTAAGGAAAGAACCTGGTCAAACATACATGGAGTTTGAAAGGATCAAACCGAGTAATTTTGATAGGTGGATAAGGGCTTTGAAAATAGACCAAACGAATGAAGCTCTCAGAAATTATACTTTTGGAGGAGTTTAAAAGTTGAATTCCTGATGTAGTGAGAACTCACGTGGAAGAGCAGAGGGTTAAAACTGCGAGATTAGCAGCAGAAATGGCAGATGATTATGAATTAGTTCATAAATCAAAGTTTGGTTTCCGACATCAGTTTCAGCCTGTGAGGGATAGAAACTGGGGACATGAGAAATACTCAAGTGGTAGAGGTGAAGGTGATCTGATGGGAGACAATAAGGAGAGCGTACCTCAGATTAAAAAAGAAATCCAGGAGGGTGGAAGAGAAATGAAAAGTTTCAAATGTTTTCACTGTAATAAACTAGGCCATGGAAAGTCACAGTGTTGGTGGTTGAAGAAAAGCATTGGGAAGGCTGATGTGGTAAAACAGGATAAGACAGTGGGGTTTGTTAAAGTGGTAAAGGAAATCCCAAGTGAAGCGAAGGAGGTGAAAATGTTTGTACAGCCTGATCAAGAGGCGATTGATTAGAAGGTGCCAGATCTCTTTTTTAAATAAAAAATATTTTATTAAAGTTTTCAAACAGTTTTTCCACCTTACAAATCAACAAAAATGATAACACAATAACTAATAGATAGCATTATTTAAATAAAGTAGTGAACTAACAAAGTAACAAGAAATAGTGCTCCTCCACCCCAACTAGAACAAAACAGGTTGTCCGCTCCCCCCCCCCCCCGCCCTTCTGGGCTGCTGCTGCTGACGATTTATTTTCCCTTAACGTTCCACTAGATAGTCGAGGAACGGTTGCCACCGCCTGGAGAACCCCTGAACCGATCCTCTCAACGCAAACTTCAACCGTTCCAGTTTTATGAACCCTGCCATATCGTTTATCCAGGCCTCCACGCTGGGGGGTTTCGCTTCCTTCCACATGAGTAAGATCCTTCGCCGGGCTACTCGGGACGCAAAGGCCAGAATATCGGCCTCTTTCGCCTCCTGCACTCCCGGCTCACCCGCTACCCCAAATATAGCTAATCCCCAGCCTGGCTTGACCCGGATCTTCACCACCTTCGAGATCACTCTTGCCACTCCCCACCAACACTCCTCCAGTGCCGGACACAACCAAAACATATGTGTGTGGTTCGCCGGGCTTCCCCCGCACCTCCCACACCTGTCCTCCACTCCAAAGAACCTGCTCAACCTCGCTCCCGTTATGTGTGCTCTGTGTAGCACCTTAAATTGGATCAGGCTAAGCCTGGCACACGAGGAAGAGGAATTTACCCTACTTAGGGCATCAGCCCACAAACCCTCCTCAATCTCCTCCCCGAGCTCTTCTTCCCATTTTCCTTTCAGCTCCTCTACCAGCTCCTCCCCCTCTTCTCTCATCTCCCGCCTTGGCCCGATTAAAACTCGCCCTCCTTCTCGCCACCTCCGCGCTCCAGTCCTGATACACTCGTATCACCGCATTCTCCCACCTGCTGCTCCGTACCTTCTTGGCCCAGCTCAAAACGGCCTCTCTGTCGTTGAAGCGGTGAAATCTCACCACCATCGCCCTTGGTGGTTCTCCAGCCTTTGGTCTCCTCGCAGGGACCCGGTGAGCCCCTTCCCTCTCCAGGGGGCCCGAGGGGGCCTCAGCTCCCATTAGCGAGCGTAGCATCGTGCTCACATAAGCCCTGCCGTCAGCTCCCTCCACTCCCTCGGGGAGACCCAGAATCCGGAGGTTCTTTCTCCTCGAGCTGTTCTCCAGGACTTTGAGTCTTTTGCTACACCTCTTGTGTAGCGCCTTGTGCGTCTCCATTTTGACCGCTAGGCCCAGAATCTCATCCTCGTTCTCAGTTACCTTCTCCTTCACTGCACGGAGCTCTATCGCCTGGACCTTTTGCGTTTCTTTTAGCCCTTCAATTGCCAGCAACATCGGCGCCAGCACCTCCTTCTTTAATTCCTCCACACACCGTCTAAGGAATTCATCCTGATCAGGCCCCCATAGCGTCTGACCTCCCTCCGACGCCATCTTGCTTCTTCCTTCTTTCTTTTCTCTGCCGCTTCTCTCGAGGATCCCTCGCAATTTGGCCTCCACCACCGATCTTTTTCCCACACACGAGGGGGGGGGGGGGGGCTCCTTACTTCGACACCCCACACTGGATTTGGTCGAAAAAAAATTCCCGTCGGGGCTCTCAAAAAGAGCCCGAAAGTCCGTTAAAGCTGGAGCCGCCGATACGTGCGGCTTAGCAGGGCATCGCCGCAACCGGAAGTCGTGCCAGATCTCTTTAAAGAATTTACTTGTGTGGGTAAAGTTTACTCATGTGTATCAGGAGGAGCAGGTAAAGAAGTCACAATTTTAAGAGATACGGGAGCTAGTCAATCTTTAATGGTAAGAAATGAGGAGTTATGTAGTTTGGGAAGAATGTTGCCAGAAAAGGTGGTGATATGTGGAATTCAGGGTGAGAGGAGTAGTGTTCCATTATATAAGGTACGGTTGGAAAGTCCAGTGAAGAGCGGTGAAGTGGTAGTCGGAGTAATAGAGAAACTATCTTGTCCAGGAATACAGCTTATCTTGGGTAATGATATAGCTGGATCGCAGGTGGGTGTGATGCCTACTGTGGTTGATAAGCCAGTGGAAAATCAGACAACTGAAGTGTTGGAAGGACGAATATCCTGGGATTTTTCCAGATTGTGTAGTAACAAGGTCACAAAGTCACAGGTTAAGACAAGAGGAGAAATCAAAGAGTGAAGATGAGATTGAAGTGCAATTATCAGAAACGATTTTTGATCAGAGAATTGAAAAAGAACAAGAACAGGTGGAGGATGAGGCGGATATTTTTAGTTCAGGAAAATTGGCGGAGTTACAACAGAAAGATATAGAAATAATATGGATGTATCAGAAAGCTTATACGGAAGAGGAATCTGAGAGTATACCAGAGTGTTATTACCATAAAAGTGATGTCTTGATGAGAAAATGGAGACCTTTATATATGCAGGCGGATGAAAAGTGGGCAGATGTTCATCAAGTAGTATTGCCGGTAGGGTATAGAAAGGAGGTGTTGCGAGTTGCTCCTGAGATACCAGTGGGAGGTCATTTGGGAATAAGGAAAACTCAAGCTAAAATCCAGAAAACGTTTTATTGGCCTGGACTACATAAAGATGTAGTTAAATTTTGTCAATCATGTCACACATGTCAAGTGATAGGGAAACCTCAAGCAGTGATAAAACCAGCGCCCTTAATACCCATTCCAGCATTTGAGGAACCTTCTACAAGGGTCCTAATTGATTGCGTAGGACCGCTTCCTAAAATAAAAAGTGGGAATCAAAATCTTTTGACTATAATGGATGTGTCTACTAGGTTTCCAGAGGCCATTCCAGTATGTAATATTACAGCTAAAAAGATTGTGGAGGAGTTACTTAAATTCTTTACTAGATATGGACTACCCACAGAAATACAGTCAGATCAAGGATCGAATTTTACCTCAAGGTTATTCAAAGAAGTTATGGATAGCTTAGGAATAAAACAATATAAATCAACTGCGTACCATCCAGAATCGCAGGGAGCGTTAGAAAGGTGGCATCAGACATTAAAGACAATGTTGAGGGCTTATTGTCACGATTATCCAGAGGATTGGGATAAAGGAATTCCATTCGTAATTAGGGATGCACCTAATGAGTCAACCAAATTTAGTCCTTTTGAACTAATTTTTGATCATGAGGTAAGAGGACCATTTAAATTGATTAAGGAGAAATTGATGAATGAGAAATCGGAAATTACATTATTGGATTACGTGTCAAATTTTAGGGAACGATTAAATAGAGCAGGTGAATTGGCTCGACAACATTTAAAAGTTGCACAAAATGTGATGAAACGGGTAGCGGACAAGAAATCCAAAGTTCGTAGTTTTGCCAGTGGGGATAAAGTTTTAGTGTTGTTACCAGTGGGAGGGGAGCCTTTAAAAGCAAGGTTTTGTGGACCGTATCAGATTGAACGGAAATGAATTGAGGTGAATTATGTGGTAAAAACACCAGATAGAAGGAAGACTCACCGAGTGTGTCATGTGAATCTGCTTAAAAGGTACTTTGAAAGGGAAGGAGAGAAAAAGGAGGTTTTAATGATTCTAACTCAAAGTGACAAACCAAATTCAGATGACTGTGAATTTGACATACCTCAAATTAAATTGAAAAATGAGGATGTTCTTAAAAATTGGGATAAATTGTTAAGTTACCTTCCAGAGGAAAAACGAACTGACCTGAAAGAGTTAATGATATCACATGGGCAAGTTTATGGAGATAAATTGGGAAGTAATAAAATGGCTATACATGATGTAGATGTGGGAAATGCTGTTCCAATCAAACAACATCCATATAGACTTAACCCTTTAAAATTGGCACAGGTTAACAAACAGAGAGATTGAGAGTAAGCTGAAGAATGGCATAATTGAAGTGGGTTGCAGCCAATGGAGCTCACCCATCGTGATGGTACCAAAACCAGACGGTACCCAACGGTTGTGTGTGGACTATAGAAAGGTGAATGCAGTTACAAGAACGGACTCTTATCCTATCCCACGTTTGGAGGATTGCATTGAGAAGGTGGGACAATCAGCTTTTATTTCCTGACTGGATTTACTTAAAAAAATGTTTTAAAAATATATTTTATTAAAATTTTTCAAACAAAGATTTTTCCGTTTTTACAACTCCACAAGGGATTATACGTTAACTGGTAAATAACATTATTTAAATAATATAGTGAACTTACAACAAAAACGAAAAAAAATAAAAACAAATGGCAAAAACACAGAATAGTGCTCCCCTCCTCCCCACCCCACCCCCCTCCCCCCTAGGTTGCTGCTGCTGTCATTTCTATGTTTTCATTATCGTTCCGCGAGATAGTCAAGGAACGGTTGCCACCGCCTGGAGAACCCCTGAGCCGATCCTCTCAACGCAAATTTTATTCGTTCCAATCTTATGAACCCTGCCATGTCGTTTATCCAGGCCTCCACGCCTGGGGGTTTCGCTTCCTTCCACATGAGTAGAATCCTACGCCGGGCTACTAGGGACGCAAGGCCAAAATATCGGCCTCTTTCGCCTCCTGCACTCCCGGTTCTTCTGCAACCCCAAATATAGCTAACCCCTAGCCTGGCTTGACCCGGACCTTCACCACCTTTGAAATTCCCCTTGCCACACACCCCTAGAAATCATGCAGTGCCGGACACGACCAGAACATGTGTGTGTGGTTCGCCGAGCTTCCTGAGCACCTCCCACACCTGTCCTCGACCCCGCAAAACCTGCTCAGTCTTGCTCCCGTCATATGTGCTCTATGTAGATCCTTAAATTGAATCAGGCTAAGCCTGGCACACGAGGACGAGGAATTTACCCTGCTTAGGGCATCCGCCCATAGCCCCTCCTCAATCTCTTCCCCCAGCTCTTCTTCCCATTTTCCCTTCAGCTCCTCTATCATCGCCTCCCCCTCGTCCCTCATCTCCCGGTATATTTCGGACACTTTGCCCTCCCCGACCCATGCCCCCGAAATCACTCTATCTTGGATCCCCTGCGTCGGGAGCTGCGGAAATTCCCTCACCTGTTGCCTCGTAAATGCCCTCACTTGCATGTATCGGAAGGCGTTCCCCGGGGGCAACTTATATTTTCCTCTAGCGCTCCCAGACTTGCAAACGTCCCGTCTGTAAACAGGTCCCTCAGCTTCCTAATTCCTGCTCGATGCCAACACTGGAACCCCCCCATCCATCCTCCCTGGGACAAACCTGTGGTTATTCCTTATCGGGGACCACACCGAGGCACCCGTCACTCCCCTGTGTCGCCTCCACTGCTCCCAGATCCTCAAGGTTGCCACCACCACTGGGTTTGTGGTAAACCTTTTCGGGGAGAACGGCAGCGGCGCCGTCACCAGCGCTTTTAGACTCGTTCCCTTACAGGACGCCATCTCCAGCTTCTTCCACGCTGCTCCCTCTTCCTCCCTCATCCACTTACAAACCAGCGACACATTGGCGGCCCAGTAGTAGTCGCTCAAACTCAGCAGCGCCAGTCCCCCTCAAAATTTCCCCCACTAATCTCTCTCTTTCTTTTGCCCTCTTGTTTCCCCTTGTGGACTCTGATGGAGATCAGCTCTCCTCTAACCACTGCCTTCAGCGCTTCCCACACTACCCCCAACTGAACCTCCCCATCGTCGTTGACCTCCAGGTATCGCTCAATACACTCCCTCACCCTTCCGCAGACCCCCTCGTCCGCCAGTAGTCCCACATCCAGTCGCCAGAGTGGGCGCTGCTCCCTTTCCTCTCCTAGTTCCAGATCCACCCAATGCGGGGCGTGGTCTGAAACGACTATGGCCGAGTACTCCGTTCCTGCCACTTTCGGGATCAGTGCCCTTCCCAAAACGAAAAAGTCTATCCGGGAGTATACCTTGTGGACGTGGGAGAAGAAAGAGAACTCTTTAGCCATCGGCCTGGCGAATCTCCACGGATCCACTCCCCCCATTTGTTCCATAAATCCCTTAAGCACCTTGGCCGCTGCCGGCCTTCTCCCGGTCCTGGATCTGGACCGGTCTAGCCCTGGGTCCAGCACTGTGTTAAAACCCCCCCCCCCCCCCCATTATCAAATTTCCCACCTCCAGGTCCGGGATACGTCCCAGCATTCGCTTCATGAATCCCGCGTCATCCCAGTTCGGGGCATATACATTCACCAGCACGACCGCCTCTCCCTGCAGTCTGCCACTCGCCATCACATATCTGCCCCCACTGTCCACCACTATATTCTTAGCCTCGAATGATACACGTTTCCCCACCAGTATTGCCACCCCTCTGTTTTTCGCGTCCAACCCCGAGTGGAACACCTGTCCCACCCATCCTTTTCTTAGTCTAACCTGATCCGCCACCTTCAGGTGCGTCTCCTGGAGCATGACTACGCCCTCCCCTTTCCCCACTTTACATTCCTGTACCACCACCTCGCTGCTTCTCTCCAAACATCAAACTCTCAAATCTAGTCCAGTTTCTCTTCTTGGATGAAGGTCCATGCCTCCTCCGCCGTCTTGAAGTAGTGGTGCTTGCCCTGATGCGTGACCCACAGTCGCGCCGGCTGCAGCATCCCAAATTTTATTTTCTTCCTATGGAGCACCGCCTTGGCCCGGTTAAAGCTCGCCCCCCTCCTCGCCACCTCCGCACTCCAGTCCTGATACACCCGTATCACCGCATTCTCCCATTTGCTACTCCGTGCCTTCTTGGCCCAGCTCATGACCGCCTCTCTGTCCCTGTAGCGATGGAACTTCACCACTATTGCTCTTGGTGTTTCCCCTGCCTTTGGTCTTCTCACGAGGACCCGGTACGCTCCCTCCACTTCCAGGGGGCCCGTTGGGGCCTCAGCTCCCATTAGCGTGTGGAGCATCGTACTCACATACGCCCCAACATCAGCTCCCTCTGTTCCTTCGGGGAGACCTAGAATCAGTAGGTTTTTCCTCCTCGAGCTGTTCTCCAGGGCTTCCAGCCTTTCTATGCACCTCTTATGTAGCGCCTCGTGTGTCTCCGTTTTTACCACCAGGCCCTGTATCTCATCTTCATTCTCGGCTGCCTTTGCCTTCACTCCACGGAGCTCCATCGCCTGGACCTTTTGTGTTTCCTTCAGTCCCTCGATTGCCAGTAGCATCGGCGCCAGCACCTCTTTCTTGAGCTCCTCCACACACCGTCGGAGAAACTCCTGCTGGTCCGGGCCCCATACCATCTGGGCTCCACCCGCCGCCATCTTGCTTCTCCCTTCTCTTCTCTGCCGCTGCTCCAAAGGATCCTTCGCAACCTGGCCACTACCGCCGCTCCTTTCCATACACACCTGGGGGGGGGGACTCCTTCCTTCGTCACCCCACACTGGGTTAGGTCGGGAAAAAATTCCGTTGGGGCTCCCGATAAGAGCCCAAAAGTCCGTTGGAACGGGAGGTGCCGAAACGTGCGGCCTAGCAGTGCATCGCCGCAACTGGAAGTCGATTTACTTAAGATGTTGACGTTTCTTCAGCAAGTCCATCAGTGGAGCAATCACGCCATAAAACCTTTGCACAAATGTTTGCGCAAATCCACTCATGCCAAGAAACCGGATTATTTCCCTTAGTCTTGAGGGTATCGGAAACTCCTCAATAACTGTTGTCTCCACATCCCGTGTGACCATTCGACCCTGTCCGATGTGAGAGTACCTTTAAGAGTTATGCGGTACCTTTATCCAACAGGGCGAAGGAGATTTCAGCTTTTGTGACTCTAGATGGTATATACCAATTCAAAGTTTTGCCATTTGGCATGAAAAACGCCCCAGCCACATTTCAACGGTTAACTAACAAAATCGTTTCAGGATTACCCAGTTGGGCGGTGTACATCGACGATCTGGTAATCTTCAGCCAGACATGGAAAGAACATTTAAAACACCTGATTTTTTTTCAATCGACTTCAGGGGGGGCGGGTTTGGTGATAAACCTAGCCGAAAGTGAATTTGGAAAAGCCCAAGTCACTTACCTTGGACGTACGATCGGACAGGGTCGAATGGTCACACGGGATGTGAAGACAACAGTTATTGAGGAGTTTCCGATACCCTCAAGACGAAGGGGAATACTGCGATTTCTTGGCATGAGCGGATTTCATCGCACATTTGTGCAAAGGTTTTGTGGCGTGATTGCCCCACTGATGGACTTGCTGAAGAAACGTCGGAAATTCAAGTGGACAGCGGAGTGGCAACATGTGTTTGACGGCCTGAAAGCTGTGATAACCAATGCTCCTGCGTTGGAGAATTACAAGGGACTCTGTGATCAGATTGAACTAAAGTATCTGACTTTGAAGAGAAATGCCGAGGCGTAGAGAAATGGACGGATCGTGCAGAGACCTTCTTGTTCAAAGAGACTGCCAATCGAGAAGGATTTCAGTTCGAGGAAGAAAGAAAAATGGACTATACCTGTTGCCTGTGTTGTTTTTTGAACCGATAAAGTATATTTACTGTCTGCATTTCTTAAAGGATAGCGAAAAGGTGAAAAATGAAACCATCTTGAAATTGATGGGTTTTTTTTTTCTCGGGGGGAGGAGTCATGTGAGAGTACCTTTAAGAATTATACGAAACCTTTCAAAGTGGCTGTGGATGCGAGCGATGTGGGCGTAGGTGCGGTGCTTCTACAAGACGACGACTAAGAGCTCGAGCGGCCTGTTGGGTTATTTTTCAAAGAAATTGGATTCTCACCAGAAAAAGTATTCGACGATTGAGAAGGAGACGTTGAGTTTGGTGCTGGGCTTTGCAACATTTTCACATTTATGTGACCAGCAATCCGTCTGACACCGTTATATATACGGATCATAATCCTTTGAAGTTTTTGGAGCGATTCCGGAATAACAATGCAAGGCTGTTTCGCTGGAGTTTATTGTTACAGCCATTTCATTTTAAAATAGTACATGTGGCAGGACAAGAAACCGTGATCGCCGATGCTTTGTGACGAATGTGATGAACGGAAGTAGTTTGAGTTGGAGGAAGAAGAACGAAAAAATAATGGACTATATTATTATATCTGTTTGCGTGTGTTGTTTTTTGAAACGAAAATGTACATTTGCTGTGTTAATTTCTTAAAGGATCGTGAAAAATGAAACCATCTTGAAGTTGATGGGGTTTTTTTTCTTGGGGGGAGGTGTCATGAGAATGTCGCTTTAAGAAATGTTTGGCTGCTCATGTTACTGCAGTGATGTCAGAGTGTGGGTGGAGCTGAGCTCTGGTTCTGCTTTTTAGTTTCACTTTGAGAAAAGCTGGGGGGGGTGGGGTGGGGGGGGTTGGTTTCGTTTTCAGTGTTGGAGCTGAAGCCAGACAGAGCAGGTGTACTGCTGTTCTCTCTGCCATGAAAAGGCTATCTCTTGATCATTTGGTGAATTCAGAATTATAAATGTTCTCAGTAGTGAATGTAAACCTGATGTGCTTCTGTTAAAAGGTGTTTCTCTGTCTTCTGGATGTTGTTTGGGAAGTTATTAAGGATTACTTAGTGTTGTATTCTTTGGGGGTTGTATCTGAATTAATGGTTGCTAAGATGTTCCCTGTATGTTTTAAAAAGGTTAACTTGAGTTAATAGATAAACATTGTTTTGATTTTAAAAATACTTTTCCATTTCTGCTGTCCCACACCTGTAGAGTGAGCCGTGCGCTCCCCGTACCACAATCTATTAAAAGTTGTGGCTCAGGTGAACTCCATAATACACTTTGGGGTTCTCTAAACCCTGGCCCATAACACACACACACACTCACACAAAATACCATGTACCCTGACCTGACTACCAGGGTACAGCTGGGGGAA
>NC_092732.1:30765482-30792982 GCF_047496885.1 Scyliorhinus torazame | reverse complement strand
CTCTCCCTCTGTCCATCTCCCTCGCTCTCTCGGTGCCCATCCCTCTCTCCATCTCGCCCTCTCCCTCCCTTCCCCTCTGTCTGCACCACTACTTCCTTCCCTCTCTCTCTCTATGCCCTCCCTGTCTCACTCTCTCTCTCCGTCCTCCGTCACACTCTCTCTCTCCGTCCCTTCCCCTCTCTCTGCATCCTCCCTCCCTCTCTCTCTCCCTGTCTCACTCTCTCTATCCGTCCCTTCCCCTCTCTCTCCCTGTCTCACTCTCTCTATCCGTCCCTTCCCCTCTCTGCATCCTCCCTCCCTCACTCTCTCTCCCTCTGCACCCCTCCCGTTATCTCTCTCCCTGTGCCCCTCCCTCCCTCTCCCCCCCGCACCTCTCCCTCACCCTGCGCCCTCCCTCTCTCTCCCTCCCTTCCCCTCTGTCTGCACCACTATTTCCTTCCCTCTCTCTCTCCCTGCGCCCTCCCTCTCTCTCTCTCCCTGTCTCACTCTCTCTATCCGTCCCTTCCCCTCTCTCTCCCTGTCTCACTCTCTATCCGTCCCTTCCCCTCTCTGCGTCCTCCCTCCCTCACTCTCTCTCCCTCTGCACCCCTCCCGTTCTCTCTCTCCCTGTGCCCCTCCCTCACTCTCCCCCCCCCCGCACCTCTCCCTCTCCCTGCGCACTCCCACTCTCTTTCTCCCTCTGCCCATCTCCCTCGCTCTCGCAGTGCCCATCCCTCTCTCCATCTCGCCCTCTCTCTCCCTCCCTTCCCCTCTCTGTCTGCACCACCATTTCCTTCCCCTCTCTCTCTCTCTGCCCTCCCTGTCTCACTCTCTCTCTCCGTCCTCCGTCACACTCTCCCTCTCCGTCCCTTCCCCTCTCTCTGCATCCTCCCTCCCTCTCTCTCTCCCTGTCTCACTCTCTCTATCCGTCCCTTCCCCTCTCTCTCCCTGTCTCACTCTCTCTAGAGAGAGAGAGAGAGAGAGACAGAGCGAGAGAGACAGAGAGAGTCAGAGACACAGCGAGAGAGAGACAGAGAGAGTGAGATAGAGAGACAGAGAGAGTGAGAGCGAGAGAGAGACAGAGAGAGAGAGAGACAGAGCGAGAGAGACAGAGAGTCAGAGACACAGCGAGAGAGAGAGACAGAGAGAGACAGAGAGAGAGACACAGAGAGAGATAGAGAGAGAGAGAGTTTGTAATCAGGAAGGTGTGGGATGTTTCTGTGCCAGAATGCTGTTGGGCTGAGTGCCAGGGTTTATCGGACAGGCTGATAAACTCTCTATCCGTCCCTTCCCCTCTCTCTCCCTGTCTCACTCTCTCTATCCGTCCCTTCCCCTCTCTCTCCCTGTCTCACTCTCTCTATCCGTCCTTTCCCCTCTCTCTCCCTGTCTCACTCTCTCTATCCGTCCCTTCCCCTCTCTCACCCTCTCTATCCGTCCCTTCCCCTCTCTCTCCCTGTCTCACTCTCTCTGTCCGTCCCTTCCTCTCTCTCTGTGTCCCTCCCTCCCTCACTCTCTCTCCCTCTGCTCCCCTCCCCGTTCTCTCTCTCCCTGTGCCGCTCCCTCACTCCCCCCCCCCCCCCCCCCCCACCCCCGCACCTCTCCCTCTCCCTGCGCGCTCCCTCTCTCTCTCTCTCCCTCTGTCCATCTCCCTCGCTCTCTCGGTGCCCATCCCTCTCTCCATCTCGCCCTCTCTCTCCCTCCCTTCCCCTCTGTCTGCACCACTACTTCCTTCCCTCTCTCTCTCTATGCCCTCCCTGTCTCACTCTCTCTCTCCGTCCTCCGTCACACTCTCTCTCTCCGTCCCTTCCCCTCTCTCTGCATCCTCCCTCCCTCTCTCTCTCCCTGTCTCACTCTCTCTATCCGTCCCTTCCCCTCTCTCTCCCTGTCTCACTCTCTCTATCCGTCCCTTCCCCTCTCTCTCTCTGTCTCACTCTCTCTATCCGTCCCTTCCCCTCTCTTCTGCGTCCTCCCTCCCTCACTCTCTCTCCCTCTGCACCCCTCCCGTTATCTCTCTCCCTGTGCCCCTCCCTCCCTCTCCCCCCCGCACCTCTCCCTCACCCTGCGCCTCCCTCTCTCTCCCTCCCTTCCCCTCTGTCTGCACCACTATTTCCTTCCCTCTCTCTCTCTCCCTGCGCCCTCCCTCTCTCTCTCTCCCTGTCTCTCTCTCTATCCGTCCCTTCCCCTCTCTCTCCCTGTCTCACTCTCTCTATCCGTCCCTTCCACTCTCTCTCCCTGTCTCACTCTCTCTATCCGTCCCTTCCCCTCTCTCTCCCTGTCTCACTCTCTCTATCCGTCCCTTCCCCTCTCTCTGCGTCCTCCCTCCCTCACTCTCTCTCCCTCTGCACCCCTCCCGTTCTCTCTCTCCCTGTGCCGCTCCCTCACTCTCCCCCCCCGCACCTCTCCCTCTCCCTGCGCGCTCCCTCTCTCTCTCTCCCTCTGTCCATCTCCCTCGCTCTCTCGGTGCCCATCCCTCTCTCCATCTCGCCCTCTCTCTCCCTCCCTTCCCCTCTGTCTGCACCACTACTTCCTTCCCTCTCTCTCTCTCTGCCCTCCCTGTCTCACTCTCTCTCTCCATCCTCCGTCACACTCTCTCTCTCCGTCCCCTCCCCGCTCTCTGCATCCTCCCTCCCTCTCTCTCTCCCTGTCTCACTCTCTCTATCCGTCCCTTCCCCTCTCTCTCCCTGTCTCACTCTCTCTATCCGTCCCTTCCCCTCTCTCTGCTCCGTCCTCCCTCCCTCACTCTCTCTCCCTCTGCACCCCCTCCCGTTCTCTCTCTCCCTGTGCCCCTCCCTCACTCTCCCCCCCCCCCCGCACCTCTCCCTCTCCCTGCACGCTCCCTCTCTCTCTCTCTCCCTCTGCCCATCTCCCTCGCTCTCTCGGTGCCCATCCCTCTCTCCATCTCGCCCTCTCTCTCCCTCCCTTCCCCTCTCTGTCTGCACCACTATTTCCTTCCCCCTCTCTCTCTCTGTCTCACTCTCTCTCCGTCCCTTCCCCTGTCTCTGCGTCCTCCCTCCCTCTCTCTCTCCCTGGAGTGGGTATTGTTCACTTTATAAAAGCACAGGTGTCCGTGGTGGTGCCTGGGGGGAAATCACGCAGCTAATTGGCTGCTTCGTTTCCGACACAACAGTGGTGGGACCTTCAGAAACAAAGCACATTGCCTCTCAACGCCTCTGGACGTCCCGAGGAGGTGCAAGGCGCTACAGGAATTCAAGTGCGTAAGGGGAAGGGGTTTTTAGCTTGGGGGAGCGGCCGCCGTTTGTCGACACGAGTACAAACCCGTCACCTACCCCCTGTCGTAGAGAATGCAGTACGGGATGTAGAGCGTCCGCAGAAACTCCCAGATGTCGCGGTAACTCCAGTCCTGAAAAAGAAGCATTTTTTAGCCGGGGGAAATCCTCCCGCCGTCATCGCCCAGCGTTGCCCCCCCCCCCCCCACCCCGCACCCCTCCCAAAACTGGCCAGTGGGCCCAGGGCAGGGCAAATCGCCAAGGGGTCTCCACGGCTGATATTCGACTGCAGCAAGCATCGCAGGCGCGCCACACCCGCAGCTTCCCCGGGCCGAGGCTCACAGCACCAGGCAGACAATAACGCCAAACGGCTCTGCCACCGTAGGAGGAAGGCCCGACTTGAGCGATTCACGTCTCCAGAGGGCGGGCAGCTGCCCTTAGCAGGTCTCGAATTACACCAATCTCCGGCCCCGCATCCACGGGGAGACTCCAACCGGCCGCGTGGAGATGCCGAGTCCACCCCGAATCCCGTCTGAACATCCGGAACAGAGAGATGATCGATATGCGAAAGGGACGTGATTCAGTACTGAGGGAGTGCCGCACTGAGGGAGGGTCAGTGCTGAGGGAGTGCCGCACTGTCAGAGGGTCAGTACTGAGGGAGCGCCGCACTGTCAGAGGGTCAGTACTGAGGGAGCGTCGCACTGTGGGAGGGTCAGTACTGAGGGAGCTCCGCACTGTGGGAGGGTCAGTACTGAGGGAGTGCCGCACTGTCAGAGGGTCAGTACTGAGGGAGCGTCGCACTGTGGGAGGGTCAGTACTGAGAGAGTGCCGCACTGTCGGAGGGTCAGTACTGAGGGAGTGCAACACTGAGGGAGGGTCAGTACTGAGGGAGCGCCGCACCGTGGGAGGGTCAGTACTGAGGGAGCACCTCACTGTCGGAGGGTCAGTGCTGAGGGAGTGCCGCACTGTGGGAGGGTCAGTACTGAGGGAGCGCCGCACTGTCAGAGGGTCTATACTGAGGGAGTGCCGCACTGTGGGAGGGTCAGTACTGAGGGAGCGCCACACTGTGGGAGGGTCAGCACTGAGGGAGCGCCGCACTGTCGGAGGGTCAGTACTGAGGGAGCGCCACACTGTGGGAGGGTCAGCACTGAGGGAGCGCCGCACTGTGGGTGGGTCAGTACTGAGGGAGCACCGCACTGTGGGAGGGTCAGTACTGAGGGAGCGCCGCACTGTCAGAGGATCAGTACTGAGGGAGCACCGCACTGTCAGAGAGTCTGTACTGAGGGAGAGCCGCACTGTCAGAGGGTCAGTACTGAGGGAGCTCCACACTGTGGGAGGGTCAGTACTGAGGGAGCGCCGCACTGTCGGAGGGTCAGTACTGAGGGAGCTCCACACTGTGGGAGGGTCAGTACTGAGGGAGCGCCGCACTGTGGGAGGGTCAGTACTGAGGGAGCGCCGCACTGTGGGAGGGTCAGTACTGAGGGAGCGCCGCACTGTCAGAGGGTCAGTACTGAGGGAGCGCCGCACTGTGGGAGGGTCAGTACGGGGGGGGGGCGCCGCACTGTGGGAGGGTCAGTACTGAGGGAGCGCCGCACTGTGGGAGGGTCAGTACTGAGGGAGTGCTGCACTGTCAGAGGGTCAGTACTGAGGGAGTGCCGCACTGTCAGAGGGTCAGTGCTGAGGGAGCACCGCACTGTGGGAGGGTCAGTACTGAGGGAGTGCCGCACTGTGGGAGGGTCAGTACTGAGGGAGCGCTGCACTGTCGGAGGGTCAGTGCTGAGGGAGCGCTGCACTGTGGGAGGGTCAGTACTGAGGGAGCGCCGCACTGTGGGAGGGTCAGTACTGTGGGAGCGCCGCACTGTGGGAGGGTCAGTACTGAGGGAGCGCTGCACTGTGGGAGGGTCAGTACTGAGGGAGCGCCGCACTGTGGGAGGGTCAGTACTGAGGGAGCGCTGCACTGTCGGTGGGTCAGTACTGAGGGAGCGCCACACTGACAGAGGGTCAGTACTGAGGGAGCGCCACACTGACAGAGGGTCAGTACTGAGGGAGCGCCGCACTGTCAGAGGGTCAGTACTGAGGGAGTGCTGCACTGTCAGAGGGTCAGTACTGAGGGAGTGCCGCACTGTCAGAGGGTCAGTGCTGAGGGAGCACCGCACTGTGGGAGGGTCAGTACTGAGGGAGTGCCGCACTGTGGGAGGGTCAGTACTGAGGGAGCGCTGCACTGTCGGAGGGTCAGTGCTGAGGGAGCGCTGCACTGTGGGAGGGTCAGTACTGAGGGAGCGCCGCACTGTGGGAGGGTCAGTACTGTGGGAGCGCCGCACTGTGGGAGGGTCAGTACTGAGGGAGCGCTGCACTGTGGGAGGGTCAGTACTGAGGGAGCGCCGCACTGTGGGAGGGTCAGTACTGAGGGAGCGCTGCACTGTCGGTGGGTCAGTACTGAGGGAGCGCCACACTGACAGAGGGTCAGTACTGAGGGAGCGCCACACTGACAGAGGGTCAGTACTGAGGGAGCGCCGCGCTGTCGGAGGGTCAGTACTGAGGGAGGTCCGCCAGGTGCCAGGTCGGTGTCCGTCTTTCAGGATGAGGTGTTTAACTGCGGCCCCCGTATTTCCCCTCAGAGGGAGGTAAGAAATCCCACCCCCACCGAGCCGGGGGAGGTCGGTTTTGGCGCAATTCTCCCCTAGCAGGAATGTAAAAACATCACAGTGCTGTCAGCGGGATCTTGCTGTGCTCCGATTAGCGCCTGTCGTGCGGAGGGACACCTGTGAAGCTGCGAACGGGCCTATAAAAATCCCGCCGTGCCTCTGCACTGATGTGTACGGAGCGTGAGTGTGTCCGACACACGGCACCTCGTTACTCTGCGACCCACCAGCAGGGGGTTCACCCGCATGTACTCTGGCCAGCCGGCATCCGTCATACTCATGGGGTTGAGGGTCCGCGAGTAGGGGTCTGTCCGCCGGGTACCCATCAGGACGGCCTTGATGTGAGGCTGCTCTTTCTTCAGATCCATCAGGGCCTCCATAATGTCGCCACACACAGTGTATATCTGGAGCTGGTACCTGGGAGGAAGGAAGTTAGTAGGTGTGGAAGCCAGGTATTTCTAATACACCTCATATCGGTAAAAGATGGCTGTTTAACGTAAATGTTAAGCCCCAGTCTTACCCATATTAAATTAAGGATTTCAACATTTACAAAACATAAGTTTCATAGAGGAAGCATAATTACTAGATTAAAACAGACAGTTTGGATACATTTTCCAAGTCCGTGTCCAAGGACAGAGCAGGACCACAGCAACAGCATTGCCGGACAAGACAACATACGAACTAGGAGCAGGAGTAGGCCATTCGGCCCCTCGAGCCCGCTCGGCCGTTCAACGAGATCATGGCTGACCTTTTGAGGACTCAGCTCCACTTTCTGGCCCGAACACCATAACCCTTAATCCCTTTATTCTTCAAAAAATTATCTATCTTAATCTTGAAAACATTTAATGAAGGAGCCTCTACTGCTTCACTGGGCAAGGAATTCCATAGATTCACAACCCTTTGGGTGAAGAAGTTCCTCCTAAACTCAGTCCTAAATCTACTTCCCCTTATTTTGAGGCTATGCCCCCTAGTTCTGCTTTCACCCGCCAGTGGAAACAACCTGCCCGCATCTATCCTATCTATTCCCTTCATAATTTTATATGTTTCTATAAGATCCCCCCTCATCCTTCTAAATTCCAACGAGTACAGTCCCAGTCTACTCAACCTCTCCTCGTAATCCAACCCCTTCAGCTCTGGGATTAACCTAATGAATCTCCTCTGCACACCCTCCAGTGCCAGTACGTCCTTTCTCAGGTAAGGAGACCAAAAATGAACACAATACTCCAGGTGTGGCCTCACTAACACCTTATACAATTGCAGCAGAACCTCCCTAGTCTTAAACGCCATCCCTCTAGCAATGAAGGACAAAATTCCATTTGCCTTCTTAATCACCTGTTGCACCTGTAAACCAAATTTTTGCGACTCATGCACTAGCACACCCAGGTCTCTCTGCACAGCAGCATGTTTTAATATTTTATCAAAATCTTAAAACATGAAGGCTCCATTATTATTATAGCTAAGCCAGCAGTAAACCACTTTTTGCTGGCTTTCATGAATCACAATATCGCATTCTTTAACATAGACAAGTATGCAGATACGCCACAATTAGAAGTAATGTTGCATATTGAAGATGGGCAGCTTGCCGTCAAATGAGACGTGTTTGAGTCTAACCCGTTTAGGATTATATTAGGGTGTGATTAGATGACTTAAGATAGATATGGAACAGTACAACTGAAGAGTTCGGTAGCATTGTGGATTGCTTCACAGCTCCAGGGTCCCAGGTTCGATTCCGGCTTGGGTCGCCGTCGGTGCGGAGTCTGCACGTCCTCCCCGTGTGTGCGTGGGTTTGCTCCGGGTGCTCCGGTTTCCTCCCACAGTCCAAAGATGTGCAGGTTAGGTGGGACTGACCGTGATAAATTGCCCTCAGTGTCCAAAATTGCCCTTCATGTTGGGTGGGGTTACTGGGTGATGGGGATAGGGTGGAGGTGTTGACTTTGGGTAGGGGGCTCTTTCCAAGAGCCGGTGCAGACTCGATGGGCGAATAGCCTCCTTCTGCACTGTGAATTCTGTGATAATCTATGACGAGTTTCGTTTAGCCATTTGTTGGGTAGGTTTTGAAGGTAGTTGGGGAGGTTTAGGTAGATTGGTAGGGTAGGTTTTGTTGGTAGTTTGTTACTTTTTGTTTTGTTGGTTTGAAGCTGAAGATTAGCTCTCTCTCACTCGCTTTTTCAATTCACTGTCTCCCTGTATTCATATTTCATTTTCAGACTTTGACTTTTAAAAGTTATTGTCGAGCTGTCTGCCGAAGCAAGAAGATCATTTCTGCGATTCTTTGAAAGCTTCAAATTGTCTACGAATTGCCTTTTAAATGGCTTACAAATTGTAATCAATGGAAGAGAAATAAAACAATTTCTATTTGCACCTGAGAAGTTTTAACTGCAAATTTCTACTGAGTCCCAGTATTCGCAAATTGCTGCTGGTAACTGAATGGTAGAAATCCTTCAGTAGGTCTGAATTATAAATCTCCCCGAGAATGAATATGGGAAGGTAACAGGTTAAATATTTCAATAACAGAACACTGCACATCAAACAATCTAATCGACGGGTTCTATATAGAACATACAGAGCAGAATGAGTCCATTCGGCCCATCGAGTCTGCACTGACCCACTTAAGCCCTCACTTCCATCCTATCCCCGTAACCCAATAACCCCATCAAACCTTTTTGGACACCAAGCGCGACCAATCCACCTAACCTGCACATCTTTGGACTGTGGGAGGAAACCGGAGCACCCGGAGGAAACCCACGCAGACACGGGGAGAACGTGCAGACTCCGCACAGACAGTGACCCAGCGGGGAATCGAACTTGGGGCCCTGGAGCTGTGAAGCCACAGTGCTAACTACTATGCTACCATGTTGTGTTTCTGGAACCCACCTCTTCATTCACCTGAGGAAGGAGCAGTGCTCTGAAAGCTAGTGATTCGCAACAAACCTGTTGGACTTTAACCTGGTGTTGTAAGACCTCTTACTATATATAGAATAGAGGGGTTTGGGGTGGTTTATATATAGAATAACAGATACCCGGGTGTGAGATACAGACTGGAATCTAATCGAGTGGTTCGGGGTGGTTTATATATAGAATAACAGATACCCGGGAGTGAGTTACAGACTGGAATCTAATCGAGGGGTTCAGGGTGGTTTATATATAGAATAACAGACATCCGGGAGTGAGTTACAGACTGGAATCTAATCGAGGGGTTCGGGGTGGTTTATATATAGAATAACAGATACCCGGGAGTGAGTTACAGACTGGAATCTAATCGAGGGGTTCGGGTTGGTTTATATACAGAATAACAGATACCCGGGAGTGAGTTACAGACTGGAATCTAATCGAGGGGTTCGGGGAGGTTTATATATAGAATAACAGATACCCGGGAGTGAGTTACAGACTGGAATCTAATCGAGGGGTTTGGGGTGGTTTATATATAGAATAACAGGTACCCGGGAGTGAGTTACAGACTGGAATCTAATCGAGGAGTTTGGGGTGGTTTATATATAGAATAACAGATACCCGGGAGTGAGTTACAGACTGGAATCTAATCGAGGGGTTCGGGGTGGGTTATATATAGAAAAACAGATACCCGGGAGTGTGTTACAGACTGGAATCTAATCGAGGGGTTCAGGGTGGTTTATATGCAGAATAACAGATACGCGGGAGTGAGTTACAGACTGGAATCGAATCAAGGGGTTCAGGGTGGTTTGTATATAGAATAACAGATACCCGGGAGTGAGTTGCGGATTGGAATATAATCGAGGGGTTCAGGGTGGTTTATATATAGAATAACAGATACCCGGGAGTGAGTTACAGACTGGAATCTATTCGAGGGGTTCAGCATGGTTTTTATATAGATTAACAGATACCCGGGAGTGAGTTAGGGACTGGAATCGATTCGAGGGGTTCAGGTTGGTTTATATCTAGAATAACAGATACCCGGGAGTGAATTACAGACTGGAATAAATCAAGGGGTTCGGGGTGGTTTATATATAGAATAACAGATACCCGGGAGTGAGTTACAGACTGGAATTTAATCGAGGGGTTAGGGGTGGTTTATATATAGAGAATAACAGATATCCGGGAGTGAGTTACAGACTGGAATCTAATCGAGGGGTTCGGGGTGGATCATATATAGAATAACAGATACCCGGGAGTGAGTTACAGACTGGAATCTAATCGAGGGGTTCAGGGTGGTTTATATATAGAACAACAGATACCCGGGAGTGAGTTCCTGACTGGAATCTAATCGAGTGGTTGGGGTGGTTTATATATAGAATAACAGATTCCCGTGAGTGAGTTACAGACTGGAATCTAATTGAGGGGTTCGGGGTGATTTATATATAGAATAACAGATACCTGGGAGTGAGTTACAGACTGGAAATAATCGAGGGGTTCGGCGTGGTTTATATACAGAATAACAGATACCCGGGAGTGAGTTACAGACTGGAATCTAATCGAGGGGTTCAGGGTGGTTAATATATAGAGTAACAGATACCCGGGAGTGAGTTACAGACTGGAATCTAATCGAGGGGTTCGGGGTGGTTCATATGTAGAGTAACAGATACCCGGGAGTGAGTTACAGACTGGAATCTAATCGAGGGGTTCGGGGTGGTTTATATAGAATAACGGATACCCGGGAGTGAGTTACAGACTGGAATCTAATCGAGGGTTCGGGGTGGTTTATATACAGAATAACAGATACCCGGGAGTGAGTTACAGACTGGAATCTAATCGAGGGGTTCAGTGTGGTTTATATATAGAATAACAGATACCCGGGAGTGAGTTACAGGCTGGAATCTAATTGAGGGGTTCGGGTGGTTTATATATAGAATAACAGATACCCGGGAGTGAGTTACAGGCTGGAATCTAAACGAGGGATTCAGGGTGGTTTATATATAGAATAACAGATACCCGGGAGTGAGTTACAGACTGGAATCTAATTGAGGAGTTCGGGGTGGTTTATATATAGAATAACAGATACCCGGGAGTGAGTTACAGACTGGAATCTAATCGAGGAGTTAGGGGTGGTTCATATGTAGAGTAACAGATACCTGGGAGTGAGTTACAGACTGGAATCTAATCGAGGGGTTCGGGATGGTTTATATATAGAATAACAGATACCCGGGAGTGAGTTACAGACTGGAATTTAATCGAGGGGTTCGAGGTGGTTTATATATAGAATAACAGATACCCGGGAGTGAGTTACAGACTGGAATTTAATCGAGGGGTTCGGGGTGGTTTATATATAGAATAACAGATACCCGGGAGTGAGTTACAGACCGGAATCTGTGAGGGGTTCGGGATGGTTTATTAATAGAATAACAGATACCCGGGAGTGAGTTACAGACTGGAATCTAATCGAGTGGTTCGGGGTGGTTTATATATAGAATAACAGACACCAGGGTGTGCGTTACAGACTGGAATCTAATCGAGGGGTTCGGGGTGATTTATATACAGGATAACAGATACCTGGGACTAAGTTACAGACTGGAATCTAATCGAGGGGTTCAGGGTGGTTTATATATAGAATAACAGATACCTGGGAGTGAGTTACAGACTGGAATCTAATTGAGGGGTTCGGGGTGGTTTATATATAGAATAACAGATACCCGGGAGTGAGTTACAGACTGGAATCTAATTGAGTGGTTCGGGGTGGTTTATATATAGAATTACAGATACCCGGGAGTGAGTTGCAGACTGGAATCTAATTGAGGGGTTCGGGGTGGTTTATATGTAGAGTGACAGATACGTGGGAGTGAGTTACAGGCTAGAATCTAATCGAGGGGTTCGGGGTGGTTTATATACAGAATAACTGATACCCGGGAGTGAGTTACAGACTGGAATCTAATCGAGGGGTTCGGGATGGTTTATATATAGAATAACAGACACCAGGGTGTGCGTTACAGACTGGAATCTAATCGAAGGGTTCGGGGTGGTTTTATATAGAATAACAGATACCCGGGAGTGGGTTACAGACTGGAATCTAATCGAGGGGTACGGGGTGGTTTATTTCTAGAATAACAGATACCCAGGAGTGAGTTACAGACTGGAATCTAATCGAGGGGTTCGGGGTGGTTTATATACAGAATAACAGATACCCGGGAGTGAGTTGCAGACTGGAATCTAATCGAGGAGTTAGGGGTGGTTCATATGTAGAGTAACAGATACCTGGGAGTGAGTTACAGACTGGAATCTAATCGAGGGGTTCGGGGTGGTTTCTATACAGAATAACAGATACCCGGGAGTGAGTTACAGACTGGAATCTAATCGAGGAGTTAGGGGTGGTTCATATGTAGAGTAACAGATACCTGGGAGTGAGTTACAGACTGGAATCTAATCGAGGGGTTCGGGGTGGTTTATATACAGAATAACAGATACCCGGGAGTGAGTTACAGACTGGAATCTAATCGAGGGGTTCGGGGTGGTTTATATATAGAATAACAGATACCCGGGAGTGGGTTACAGACTCGAATCTAATCGAGGAGTTCGGGGTGGTTTATATACAGAATAACAGATACCCGGGAGTGAGTTACAGACTGGAATCTAATCGAGGGGTTCGGGGTGGTTTATATATAGAATAACAGATACCCAGGAGTGAGTTACAGACTGGAATCTAATCGAGGGGTACGGGGTGGTTTATTTCTAGAATAACAGATACCCAGAAGTGAGTTACAGACTGGAATCTAATCGAGGGGTTCGGGGTGGTTTATAAACAGAATAACAGATACCCGGGAGTGAGTTACAGACTGGAATCTAATTGAGGGGTTCGGGGTGGTTTATATATAGAATAACAGATACCCGGGAGAGGGTTACAGACTGGAATCAAATCGAGGGTTTTGGGGTGGTTTATATACAGAATAACAGATACCCGGGAGTGAGTTACAGACTGGAATCTAATCGAGGGGTTCGGGGTGGTTTATATATAGAATAACAGATACCCGGGAGTGAGTTACAGACTGGAATCTAATCGAGGGGTTTGGGGTGGTTTATATATAGAATAACAGATATCCGGGAGTGAGTTACAGACTGAATTCTAATCGAGGGGTTCAGGGTGGTTTATGTATAGAATAACAGATACCCAAGAGTGAGTTACAGACTGGAATCTAATCGAGGGGTATGGGGTGGTTTATTTCTAGAATAACAGATATCCGGGAGTGAGTTACAGATTGGAATCTAATCGAGGGGTTCAGGGTGGTTTATATATAGAACAACAGATACCCGGGAGTGAGTTACAGACTGGAATCTAATCGAGGGGTTCGGGGTGGTTTATATATAGAATAACAGATACCCGGGAGTGAGTTACAGACTGGAATATAATCGAGGGGTTCGGGACGGTTTATATATAGAATAACAGATACCCGGGAGTGAGTTACAGACTGAATTCTAATCGAGGGGTTCGGGGTGGTTTATATATAGAACAACAGATACCCGGGAGTGAGTTACAGACTGGAATCTAATCGAGGGGTTCGGGGTGGTTTATATATAGAATAACAGATACCCGGGAGTGAGTTACAGACTGGAATCTAATCGAGGGGTTTGGGGTGGTTTATATATAGAATAACAGATATCCGGGAGTGAGTTACAGACTGAATTCTAATCGAGGGGTTCAGGGTGGTTTATGTATAGAATAACAGATACCCAAGAGTGAGTTACAGACTGGAATCTAATCGAGGGGTACGGGGTGGTTTATTTCTAGAATAACAGATATCCGGGAGTGAGTTACAGATTGGAATCTAATCGAGGGGTTCAGGGTGGTTTATATATAGAACAACAGATACCCGGGAGTGAGTTACAGACTGGAATCTAATCGAGGGGTTCGGAATGGTTTATATATAGAATAACAGATACCTGGGAGTGAGTTACAGACTGGAATCTAATCGAGGGGTCGGTACGGTTAATATATAGATAACAGATACCCGGGAGTGAGTTACAGACTGAATTCTAATCGAGGGGTTCGGGGTGGTTTATATATAGAATAACAGATACCCGGGACTGTGTTACAGACTGGAATCTAATCGAGGGGTTCGGGACAGTTTATATATAGAATAACAGATACCCGGGAGTGAGTTACAGACTGAATTCTAATCGAGGGGTTCGGGGTGGGTTATATATAGAATAACAGATACCCGGGACTGACTTACAGACTGGAATCTAATCGAGGGGTACGGGGTGGTTTATTTCTAGAATAACAGATACCCGGGAGTGAGTTACAGACTGGAATTTAATCGAGGGGTTCGGGGTGGTTTATATATAGAATAACTGGTACCCGGGAGTGAGTTACAGACTGGAATCTAATCGAGGGGTTCGGGGTGGTTTATATATAGAATAACAGATACCCGGGAGTGAGTTACAGACTGGAATCTAATCGAGGGGTTCGGGATGGTGTATATATAGAATAACAGATACCCGGGAGTGAGTTACAGACCTGAATCTAATCGAGGGGTTCGTGGTGGTTTATATATAGAATAACAGATACTTGGGAGTGAGTTACAGACTGGAATCTAATCGAGGGGTTCGGGATGGTTTATATATAGAATAACAGATACCCGGGAGTGAGTTACAGACTGGAATCTAATCGAGGGGTTCGGGGTGGTTTATATATAGAATAACTGATACCCGGGAGTGAGTTACAGACTGGAATCTAATCGAGGGGTTCGGGGTGGTTTATATACAGAATAACTGATACCCGGGAGTGAATTACAGACTGAAATTTAATCGAGGGGTTCGGGGTGGTTTATATTAGAATAACAGATACCCGGGAGTGAGTTACAGACTGGAATCTAATCGAGGGGTTCGGAGTGGTTTAAATGCAGAATAACAGATACCCGGGAGTGAGTTACAGACTGGAATCTAATCGAGGGGTTCAGGGTGGTTTATATATAGAACAACAGATACCCGGGAGTGAGTTACAGACTGGAATCTAATCGAGGGGTTCGGGGTGGTTTATATATAGAATAACAGATACCCGGGAGTGAGTTACAGACTGGAATATAATCGAGGGGTTCGGGACGGTTTATATATAGAATAACAGATACCCGGGAGTGAGTTACAGACTGGAATCTAATCGAGGGGTTCGGGGTGGTTTATATATAGAATAACAGATACCCGGGAGTGAGTTACAGACTGGAATCTAATCGAGGGGTTTGGGGTGGTTTATATATAGAATAACAGATATCCGGGAGTGAGTTACAGACTGAATTCTAATCGAGGGGTTCAGGGTGGTTTATGTATAGAATAACAGATACCCAAGAGTGAGTTACAGACTGGAATCTAATCGAGGGGTACGGGGTGGTTTATTTCTAGAATAACAGATATCCGGGAGTGAGTTACAGATTGGAATCTAATCGAGGGGTTCAGGGTGGTTTATATATAGAACAACAGATACCCGGGAGTGAGTTACAGACTGGAATCTAATCGAGGGGTTCGGGGTGGTTTATATATAGAATAACAGATACCCGGGAGTGAGTTACAGACTGGAATATAATCGAGGGGTTCGGGACGGTTTATATATAGAATAACAGATACCCGGGAGTGAGTTACAGACTGAATTCTAATCGAGGGGTTCGGGGTGGTTTATATATAGAACAACAGATACCCGGGAGTGAGTTACAGACTGGAATCTAATCGAGGGTTTCGGAATGGTTTATATATAGAATAACAGATACCTGGGAGTGAGTTACAGACTGGAATCTAATCGAGGGGTCGGTACGGTTAATATATAGATAACAGATACCCGGGAGTGAGTTACAGACTGAAATCTAATCGAGGGTTTCGGGGTGGTTTATATATAGAATAACAGATACCCGGGAGTGAGTTACAGACTGGAATCTAATCGAGGGGTTCGGGGTGGTTTATATATAGAATAACAGATACCCGGGAGTGAGTTACAGACTGAAATCTAATCGAGGGTTTCGGGGTGGTTTATATATAGAATAGCAGATACCCGGGAGTGAGGTACAGACTGGAATCTAATCGAGGGGTTCGGGACAGTTTATATATAGAATAACAGATACCCGGGAGTGAGTTACAGACTGAATTCTAATCGAGGGGTTCGGGGTGGGTTATATATAGAATAACAGATACCCGGGACTGACTTACAGACTGGAATCTAATCGAGGGGTACGGGGTGGTTTATTTCTAGAATAACAGATACCCGGGAGTGAGTTACAGACTGGAATTTAATCGAGGGGTTCGGGGTGGTTTATATATAGAATAACTGGTACCCGGGAGTGAGTTACAGACTGGAATCTAATCGAGGGGTTCGGGGTGGTTTATATATAGAATAACAGATACCCGGGAGTGAGTTACAGACTGGAATCTAATCGAGGGGTTCGGGATGGTGTATATATAGAATAACAGATACCCGGGAGTGAGTTACAGACCTGAATCTAATCGAGGGGTTCGTGGTGGTTTATATATAGAATAACAGATACATGGGAGTGAGTTACAGACTGGAATCTAATCGAGGGGTTCGGGATGGTTTATATATAGAATAACAGATACCCGGGAGTGAGTTACAGACTGGAATCTAATCGAGGGGTTCGGGGTGGTTTATATATAGAATAACTGATACCCGGGAGTGAGTTACAGACTGGAATCTAATCGAGGGGTTCGGGGTGGTTTATATACAGAATAACTGATACCCGGGAGTGAATTACAGACTGAAATTTAATCGAGGGGTTCGGGGTGGTTTATATTAGAATAACAGATACCCGGGAGTGAGTTACAGACTGGAATCTAATCGAGGGGTTCGGAGTGGTTTAAATGCAGAATAACAGATACCCGGGAGTGAGTTACAGACTGGAATCTAATCGAGGGGTTCGGGGTGGTTTAAATGCAGAATAACAGGTACCCGGGAGTGAGTTACAGACTGGAATCTAATCCAGGGGTTCGGGGTGGTTTATATATAGAATAACAGATACCCGGGAGTGAGTTACAGACTGGGAAAGTTACCTCTTACATGTGTCTTGAATGAACTGCTCCATTTCTGGGAACGGTGAAATAATTCGGACGTACAGAGCGTGCAGCTGGTTTTCACGATCCGGATACATCCTGGGGAATAAGTGGGAAATTTACACGAAGCGTCTTTGGCATACTGTCGACTTCACCAGTCACTGCCTTGTTTTGGGAGTGTGGGGGGGGGGGATGGTCATCCTCTGTCGGGCACCTCTCTTCAGCTTCGCTATTCATCCAGTGCGGGTGCAGGCAGCAGGGTATTCAACTACAAGGGGCACCGCCGATAAACGCACACGTGTACCATGATAGGCTGTCCAGCGATTTATGCTGTTGGATAGCAGGTTTAATATATAAAGAGGCACACTGACACCTGTATCTAACCCCGTGCTGCACCTGTCCTGGGAGTGTTTGATGGGGACAGTGTAGAAGGAGCTTTACTCTGTATCTAACCCCGTGCTGTACCTGTCCTGGGAGTGTTTGATGGGGACAATGTAGAGGGAGCTTTACTCTGTATCTAACCCCGTGCTGTACCTGTCCTGGGAGTGTTTGATGGGTACAGTGTAGAGGGAGCTTTACTCTGTATCTAACCCCGTGCTGTCCCTGTCCTGGGAGTGTTTGATGGGGACAGTGTAGAGGGAGCTTTACTCTGTATCTAACCCCGTGCTGTACCTGTCCTGGGAGTGATTGATGGGGACAGTGTAGAGGGAGCTTTACTCTGTATCAAACCCCGTGCTGTACCTGTCCTGGGAGTGTTTGATGGGGACAGTGTAGAGGGAGCTTTACTCTGTATCTAACCCCGTGCTGTACCTGTCCTGGGAGTGTGTGATGGGGACAGTGTAGAGGGAGCTTTACTCTGTATCTAACCCTGTGCTGTACCTGTCCTGGGAGTGTTTGATGGGGACAATGTAGAGGGAGCTTTACTCTGTATCTAACCCCGTGCTGTACCTGTCCTGGGAATATTTGATGGGGACAGTGTAGAGGGAGCTTTACTCTGTATCTAACCCCGTGCTGTATCTGTCCTGGGAGTGTTTGATGGGGACAATGTAGAGGGAGCTTTACTCTGTATCTAACCCCGTGCTGTACCTGTCCTGGGAGTGTTTGATGGGGACAGTGTAGAGAGAGCTTTACTCTGTATCTAACCCTGTGCTGTACCTGTCCTGGGAGTGTTTGATGGGGACAGTGTAGAGGGAGCTTTACTCTGTATCTAACTCCGTGCTGTACCTGTCCTGGGAGTGTTTGATGGGGACAGTGTAGAGAGAGCTTTACTCTGTATCTAACCCTGTGCTGTACCTGTCCTGGGAGTGTTTGATGGGGACAGTGTAGAGGGAGCTTTACTCTGTATCTAACCCCGTGCGGTACCTGTCCTGGGAGTGTTTGATGGGGACAGTGTAGAGGGATCTTCACTCTGTATCTAACCCCGTGCTGTACCTGTCTTGGGAGTGTTTGATGTGGACAGTGTAGCGGGAGCTTTACTCTGTATCTAACTAGCTGTAATGTGTGGGACGACTATTTCAGTCCTCCCACCCCTTGCATTTCCTCCACTCACACACCTGCTCACTGCTCCATGGAAGAGATGGACCAGGGCTGTGCAGTCCTTACCACCGTTAAATCCCACAGAGATCTCAGACAGACTGTACTGGGCCAGAGCATCCTCCACTATCCTCAGAGCTGCTGCCACCTTCTGGCCAAGCCGTGATTCTGCAGGGAACACAGCACACGTCATATTTTTGCAGTGTCAACCAATCAGTTGCAGGTTGGATGAGTATTAAGGCAGGAATGACAAAAACAGTCTACAGAGTCTATTTAAATAGCACACAGCAAGCAGTCTACCGAGTCTATTTAAACAACACACTACAGCAAACAGTCTACAGAGTCTATTTAAACAGCACATTGCAGAAGAGTCTAGAGTCTATTTAAACATCGCACTACAGCAGTCTACAGAATCTATTTAAACAGCACACTGCAGAAAACAGTCTACAGCGTCTATTTAAACAGCACACTGCAGCAAACAGTCTACAGAATCTAAAGAGCGCGACAGCAAACAGTCTACAGAGTCTATTTAAACAGAGTATTAGAGCTGTGGAAGAGTGGGGAGTATGTGGAACTCGCTCCCAGAGAAGGTAGTTGAGCTGCATGGCGTGGATGTATGTGGGGGGTGCGGGGATGGGGGGGGGGGAGAGGGGGCTGCGGGGATAGGGGGGGCGTACCTGACTGCGCCAGCCGGTATACGTCACGGGCAGAGACAGCCACGGGATCCTTCTCCAGGGGGACGACGGCCCCGACGGGTAGCCGCTCAAGTAGGAAGCGCTGCGCCTCTTCCAGCGGGGCCTCGCACTCCGAGTCGAGGGTCAGCTTGACCCGGTAGTAGTTGCTGGTCCAGTCGGGGTAGGAGCCCAGGCTGAGCTGGCGGCCAAAGCGGCGGTGGGCCTCGTCCAGCACCGGCGTGATGGCCATCTCCTCCGCGTCGACGAAGACCTCCCGGGTCGAGTAGCGCGTCCGCTCGTTGCGGAAGAGGTGCTCGAAGCCGTCGAGGGCCCGCTCCAGGAGGGCGGGGATGCCGGGGAAGACGAAGACGTTGCGCACGCTGACCAGCGGGTACTTGAGGCGCTCGCCCGTCAGCCCGTCCCGCCCGTAGTTGAGGCAGGCGGAGCGAGGTACCCGGGCCAGCTTCATCTGGGGGCTGGCCGGGTCGGCCTGTCCGAAGAAGCGCCCCACCAGGGTGGCCAGTTCGGGGTGGGGGAACGTGCTCTCGCCGAAGGCCCGGGCCACCCCCTCGAAGGTCACGTCGTCGTGCGTGGGCCCAATGCCCCCCGACGTCAGCACGTAGCGGTAGCGGCCGGCGAAGGAGGCCACCTCCTCGGCGATGGAGCCTATCTCGTCCGGGATGACCGACACCTTCTCCACCTTGACCCCCAGCGAGCGGAGCTTCCGACACATGAAGAAGGAGTTGGTGTCCTGAGTGTGGCCCTTCAGGGGACAAAAAGAGAGGATATTTAACAATTATCACCCCAGGAACGGACACCACAGGAAAGGGGGGGATCAACGTTCCCTCTGTCCTTGCAATTGACCAGATGGAGATGCATCTGAAATTCAGAGGTAGCTGTGCCAGAGCCAAACCAGGACACATTTCTTCAAACAAAGTGCGGGAGAAATGCGGAACTCTCTCCCAAAAAGGCAACCAATCCCGGTTCATTTTCAGAACTCTTTTTTTCCCCCCTTTCTGTTTCTGAACATTTAGAGTACCCAATTCATTTTTTTCCCAATTTAGGGGACAATTTAGCGCGGCCAATCCACCTCGCCTGCACATCTTTGGGTTGTGGGGGCGAAACCCACGCAGACACGGGGAGAATGTGCAAACTCCACACGGACAGGGACCCAGACCTGGGATCGAACCTGGGACCTCGGCGCCGCGAGGCAGCAGGGCGAACCCACTGCGCCACCGTGCTGCCCTTATTTTCACACCTCTATATAAGATTTTCCGGCGAAAGGACATTGGAAGATATGGAGCGAGGCTGGAGCTAAGGTAAAGATCATCCGCAATCTCAGCGAATGGCAGAATAGCTTTGAAGGGCTGTCATGTGAGTGTACCTTTAAGAAATGGGTGTTTATAAATGGGTGTGTATATAAATATCTGTGGTGAGAGTACCTTAAGAAATGGATGATAATTACTGCAGTGATGTCAGAGAGTGGGTGGAGCTGGGCTGTCAGTCAGCTTTTTACTTTCATTTTAAGTTGTTTGCTGCGTGTTTTAGTTTCGTTTTCAGTGTTGGAGCTGAAGCCAGACAGAGCAGGTGTACTGTTGATCTCTCTGCCATGAAAAGACTATCTGTTGATCATTTGGTGAATTCAGAATTATAAATGTTCTCAGTAGTGAATGTAAACCTGATGTGCTTCTGTTAAAAGGTGTTTCTCTGTCTTCTGGATGTTGTTTGGGAAGTTATTAAGGATTACTTAGTGTTGTATTCTTTGGGGGTTGGATTTGAATTGATGGATGCTAAGTTGTTAACTGTTTGTTTTAAAAAGGTTAACTTATAGAATAAACATTGTTTTGCTTTAAAAAATACTTGTCCATTTCTGCTGTCCCACACCTGTAGAGTGGGCCGTGCGCTCCCCATCCCACAATCTAGTAAAAGTTGTGGGTCAGGTGAACTCCATGATACACTTTGGGGTTCTCTAAACCCTGGCCCATAACAGGGTAGTGCGGCGCTCCCTCAGTACTGACCCTCCCACAGTGCAGCACTCCCTCAGTACTGACCCTCCCACAGTGCGGCGCTCCCTCAGTACTGACCCTCTGACAGTGCGGAGCTCCCTCAGTACTGACCCTCTGACAGTGCGGCGCTCCCTCAGTACTGACCCTCCCACAGTGCGGCGCTCCCTCAGTACTGACCCTCCCACAGTGCGGAGCTCCCTCAGTACTGACCCTCCCACAGTGTGGCACTCCCTCAGTACTGACCCTCCCACAGTGCGGCGCTCCCTCAGTACTGACCCTCCCACAGTGCGGCGCTCCCTCAGTACTGACCCTCCCACAGTGCAGCGCTCCCTCAGTACTGACCCTCCCACAGTGCGGCGCTCCCTCAGTACTGATCCTCCCACAGTGCGGCGCTCCCTCAGTACTGACCCTCCGACAGTGCGGCGCTCCATCAGTACTGACCCTCCCACAGTGCGGCACTCCCTCAGTACTGACCCTCTCACAGTGCGGAGCTCCCTCAGTACTGACCCTCCCACAGTGCGGCGCTCCCTCAGTACTAACCCTCCGACAGTGCGGCGCACCTTCAGCACTGACCCTCTGACAGTGCGGCACTCCCTCAGTACTGACCCTCTGACAGTGCGGCGCTCCCCCAGTACTGACCCTCCCACAGTGCGGCGCTCCCTCAGTACTGATCCTCCCACAGTGCGGCGCTCCCTCAGTACTGACCCTCCCACAGTGCAGCACTCCCTCAGTACTGACCCTCCCACAGTGCGGCGCTCCCTCAGTACTGACCCTCCCACAGTGCGGAGCTCCCTCAGTACTGACCCTCCCACAGTGCGGTGCTCCCTCAGTACTGACCCTCCCACAGTGCAGCGCTCCCTCAGTACTGACCCTCCCACAGTGCGGGGCTCCCTCAGTACTGACCCTCCCACAGTGCGGTACTCCCTCAGTACTGACCCTCCGACAGTGCGGTGCTCCCTCAGTACTGACCCTCCCACAGTACAGCGCTCCCTCAGTACTGACCCTCCGACAGTGCGGCGCTCCCTCAGTACTGACCCTCTGACAGTGCGGGGCTCCCCCAGTACTGACCCTCCCACAGTGCGGCGCTCCCTCAGTACTGATCCTCCCACAGTGCGGCGCTCCCTCAGTACTGATCCTCCCACAGTGCGGCGCTCCCTCAGTACTGGCCCTCCGACAGTGCGGCGCTCCATCAGTACTGACCCTCCCACAGTGCGGCACTCCCTCAGTACTGACCCTCTCACAGTGCGGAGCTCCCTCAGTACTGACCCTTCCACAGTGCGGCGCTCCCTCAGTACTGACCCTCCAACAGTGCGGCGCACCTTCAGCACTGACCCTCTGACAGTGCGGCACTCCCTCAGTACTGACCCTCTGACAGTGCGGCGCTCCCCAGTACTGACCCTCCCACAGTGCGGCGCTCCCTCAGTACTGATCCTCCCACAGTGCGGCGCTCCCTCAGTACTGATCCTCCCACAGTGCGGCGCTCCCTCAGTACTGACCCTCCGACAGTGCGGCACTCCATCAGCACTGACCCTCCCACAGTGCGGCACTCCCTCAGTACTGACCCTCTCACAGTGCGGGGCTCCCTCAGTACTGACCCTCCCACAGTGTGGCACTCCCTCAGTACTGACCCTCCCACAGTGCGGCGCTCCCTCAGTACTGACCCTCCGACAGTGTGGTGCTCCCCCAGTACTGACCGTCCCACAGTGCGGTGCTCCCTCAGTACTGACCCTCTGGCAGTGTGGCGCTCCCTCAGTACTGACCCTCCAACAGTGCGGCGCTCCTTCAGCACTGACCATCTGACAGTGCAGCACTCCCTCAGTACTAACCCTCCGACAGTGCGGCGCACCTTCAGCACTGACCCTCTGACAGTGCGGCACTCCCTCAGTACTGACCCTCTGACAGTGCGGCGCTCCCCCAGTACTGACCCTCCCACAGTGCGGCGCTCCCTCAGTACTGATCCTCCCACAGTGCGGCGCTCCCTCAGTACTGACCCTCCCACAGTGCAGCACTCCCTCAGTACTGACCCTCCCACAGTGCGGCGCTCCCTCAGTACTGACCCTCCCACAGTGCGGAGCTCCCTCAGTACTGACCCTCCCACAGTGCGGTGCTCCCTCAGTACTGACCCTCCCACAGTGCAGCGCTCCCTCAGTACTGACCCTCCCACAGTGCGGGGCTCCCTCAGTACTGACCCTCCCACAGTGCGGTACTCCCTCAGTACTGACCCTCCGACAGTGCGGTGCTCCCTCAGTACTGACCCTCCCACAGTACAGCGCTCCCTCAGTACTGACCCTCCGACAGTGCGGCGCTCCCTCAGTACTGACCCTCTGACAGTGCGGGGCTCCCCCAGTACTGACCCTCCCACAGTGCGGCGCTCCCTCAGTACTGATCCTCCCACAGTGCGGCGCTCCCTCAGTACTGATCCTCCCACAGTGCGGCGCTCCCTCAGTACTGGCCCTCCGACAGTGCGGCGCTCCATCAGTACTGACCCTCCCACAGTGCGGCACTCCCTCAGTACTGACCCTCTCACAGTGCGGAGCTCCCTCAGTACTGACCCTTCCACAGTGCGGCGCTCCCTCAGTACTGACCCTCCAACAGTGCGGCGCACCTTCAGCACTGACCCTCTGACAGTGCGGCACTCCCTCAGTACTGACCCTCTGACAGTGCGGCGCTCCCCAGTACTGACCCTCCCACAGTGCGGCGCTCCCTCAGTACTGATCCTCCCACAGTGCGGCGCTCCCTCAGTACTGACCCTCCCACAGTGCAGCACTCCCTCAGTACTGACCCTCCCACAGTGCGGCGCTCCCTCAGTACTGACCCTCTGACAGTGCGGAGCTCCCTCAGTACTGACCCTCTGACAGTGCGGCGCTCCCTCAGTACTGACCCTCCCACAGTGCGGCGCTCCCTCAGTACTGACCCTCCCACAGTGCGGAGCTCCCTCAGTACTGACCCTCCCACAGTGTGGCACTCCCTCAGTACTGACCCTCCCACAGTGCGGCGCTCCCTCAGTACTGACCCTCCCACAGTGCGGCGCTCCCTCAGTACTGACCCTCCCACAGTGCAGCGCTCCCTCAGTACTGACCCTCCCACAGTGCGGCGCTCCCTCAGTACTGATCCTCCCACAGTGCGGCGCTCCCTCAGTACTGACCCTCCGACAGTGCGGCGCTCCATCAGTACTGACCCTCCCACAGTGCGGCACTCCCTCAGTACTGACCCTCTCACAGTGCGGAGCTCCCTCAGTACTGACCCTCCCACAGTGCGGCGCTCCCTCAGTACTAACCCTCCGACAGTGCGGCGCACCTTCAGCACTGACCCTCTGACAGTGCGGCACTCCCTCAGTACTGACCCTCTGACAGTGCGGCGCTCCCCCAGTACTGACCCTCCCACAGTGCGGCGCTCCCTCAGTACTGATCCTCCCACAGTGCGGCGCTCCCTCAGTACTGACCCTCCCACAGTGCAGCACTCCCTCAGTACTGACCCTCCCACAGTGCGGCGCTCCCTCAGTACTGACCCTCCCACAGTGCGGAGCTCCCTCAGTACTGACCCTCCCACAGTGCGGTGCTCCCTCAGTACTGACCCTCCCACAGTGCAGCGCTCCCTCAGTACTGACCCTCCCACAGTGCGGGGCTCCCTCAGTACTGACCCTCCCACAGTGCGGTACTCCCTCAGTACTGACCCTCCGACAGTGCGGTGCTCCCTCAGTACTGACCCTCCCACAGTACAGCGCTCCCTCAGTACTGACCCTCCGACAGTGCGGCGCTCCCTCAGTACTGACCCTCTGACAGTGCGGGGCTCCCCCAGTACTGACCCTCCCACAGTGCGGCGCTCCCTCAGTACTGATCCTCCCACAGTGCGGCGCTCCCTCAGTACTGATCCTCCCACAGTGCGGCGCTCCCTCAGTACTGGCCCTCCGACAGTGCGGCGCTCCATCAGTACTGACCCTCCCACAGTGCGGCACTCCCTCAGTACTGACCCTCTCACAGTGCGGAGCTCCCTCAGTACTGACCCTTCCACAGTGCGGCGCTCCCTCAGTACTGACCCTCCAACAGTGCGGCGCACCTTCAGCACTGACCCTCTGACAGTGCGGCACTCCCTCAGTACTGACCCTCTGACAGTGCGGCGCTCCCCAGTACTGACCCTCCCACAGTGCGGCGCTCCCTCAGTACTGATCCTCCCACAGTGCGGCGCTCCCTCAGTACTGATCCTCCCACAGTGCGGCGCTCCCTCAGTACTGACCCTCCGACAGTGCGGCACTCCATCAGCACTGACCCTCCCACAGTGCGGCACTCCCTCAGTACTGACCCTCTCACAGTGCGGGGCTCCCTCAGTACTGACCCTCCCACAGTGTGGCACTCCCTCAGTACTGACCCTCCCACAGTGCGGCGCTCCCTCAGTACTGACCCTCCGACAGTGTGGTGCTCCCCCAGTACTGACCGTCCCACAGTGCGGTGCTCCCTCAGTACTGACCCTCTGGCAGTGTGGCGCTCCCTCAGTACTGACCCTCCAACAGTGCGGCGCTCCTTCAGCACTGACCATCTGACAGTGCAGCACTCCCTCAGTACTAACCCTCCGACAGTGCGGCGCACCTTCAGCACTGACCCTCTGACAGTGCGGCACTCCCTCAGTACTGACCCTCTGACAGTGCGGCGCTCCCCCAGTACTGACCCTCCCACAGTGCGGCGCTCCCTCAGTACTGATCCTCCCACAGTGCGGCGCTCCCTCAGTACTGACCCTCCCACAGTGCAGCACTCCCTCAGTACTGACCCTCCCACAGTGCGGCGCTCCCTCAGTACTGACCCTCCCACAGTGCGGAGCTCCCCTCAGTTACTGACCCCTCCCACAGTGCGGTGCTCCCTCAGTACTGACCCTCCCACAGTGCAGCGCTCCCTCAGTACTGACCCTCCCACAGTGCGGGGCTCCCTCAGTACTGACCCTCCCACAGTGCGGTACTCCCCTCCAGTACTGACCCTCCGACAGTGCGGTGCTCCCTCAGTACTGACCCTCCCACAGTACAGCGCTCCCTCAGTACTGACCCTCCGACAGTGCGGCGCTCCCTCAGTACTGACCCTCTGACAGTGCGGGGCTCCCCCAGTACTGACCCTCCCACAGTGCGGCGCTCCCTCAGTACTGATCCTCCCACAGTGCGGCGCTCCCTCAGTACTGATCCTCCCACAGTGCGGCGCTCCCTCAGTACTGGCCCTCCGACAGTGCGGCGCTCCATCAGTACTGACCCTCCCACAGTGCGGCACTCCCTCAGTACTGACCCTCCAACAGTGCGGCGCACCTTCAGCACTGACCCTCTGACAGTGCGGCACTCCCTCAGTACTGACCCTCTGACAGTGCGGCGCTCCCCAGTACTGACCCTCCCACAGTGCGGCGCTCCCTCAGTACTGATCCTCCCACAGTGCGGCGCTCCCTCAGTACTGATCCTCCCACAGTGCGGCGCTCCCTCAGTACTGACCCTCCGACAGTGCGGCACTCCATCAGCACTGACCCTCCCACAGTGCGGCACTCCCTCAGTACTGACCCTCTCACAGTGCGGGGCTCCCTCAGTACTGACCCTCCCACAGTGTGGCACTCCCTCAGTACTGACCCTCCCACAGTGCGGCGCTCCCTCAGTACTGACCCTCCGACAGTGTGGTGCTCCCCCAGTACTGACCGTCCCACAGTGCGGTGCTCCCTCAGTACTGACCCTCTGGCAGTGTGGCGCTCCCTCAGTACTGACCCTCCAACAGTGCGGCGCTCCTTCAGCACTGACCATCTGACAGTGCAGCACTCCCTCAGTACTGACCCTCTGACAGTGCGGCGCTCCTTCAGTACTGACCCTCCGACAGTGCGGCACTCCCTCAGTACTGACCCTCCCACAGTGCGGCGCTCCCTCAGTACTGACCCTCCGACAGTGCAGCGCTCCCTCAGTACTGACCCTCCGACAGTGCGGCACTCCCTCAGTACTGACCCCTCCCCACAGTGCGGCACTCCCTCAGTACTGACCCTCCCACAGTGCGGCGCTCCCTCAGTACTGACCCTCCGACAGTGCAGCGCTCCCTCAGTACTGACCCTCCCACAGTGCGGCGCTCCCTCAGTACTGACCCTCTGACAGTGCGGCACTCCCTCAGTACTGACCCTCCCACAGTGCGGCGCTCCCTCAGTACTGACCCTCCCACAGTGCGGCACTCCCTCAGTACTGACCCTTTGACAGTTGCGGCACTCTCTCAGTACTGACCCTCTGACAGTGCGGCGCTCCCTCAGTACTGACCCTCCCACAGTGCGGCACTCCCTCAGTACTGACCCTCCCTCAGTACTGGGAGCGATCGTTTGGATTATGGGGTGAAACCCCTGGAGTCGGGGACTCGAACGCACGGCCTTCTGACTTGTTGGCGAGGGTGTGCCCAGTGACCTGACACAAAGGAAGTCCTCAGTTCGCTTTGAGGCGCCTCCGTGTGCCTGTCCTCCATCCTCGAGGGGCGTCGGCAGGGTGAGAATCAGTGGGCCCGG
>NC_092732.1:30733779-30765382 GCF_047496885.1 Scyliorhinus torazame | reverse complement strand
AAATCCAGGCAGACGCTCCGCAGTGCCGACACTGAGGGAGCGCCGCGCTTTCGGAGGGTCCAGTGCTGAGGGAGTGCCGCACTGTGGGAGGGTCAGTACTGAGGGAGCGCCGCACTGTGGGAGGGGTCAGTACTGAGGGAGCGCCGCACTGTCGGACTGTCAGTACTGAGGGAGCGCCGCACTGTCGGACTGTCAGTACTGAGGAGCACCGCACTGTGGGAGGGTCAGTACTGAGGGACCGCCGCACTGTCGGAGGGTCAGTGCTGAGGGAGTGCCGCACTGTCGGAGGGTCAGTGCTGAGGGAGCGCCGCACTGTCGGAGGGTCAGTGCTGAGGGAGCGCCGCACTGTCGGAGGGTCAGTACTGAGGGAGCGCCGCACTGTCGGAGGGTCAGTGCTGAGGGAGTGCCGCACTGTCGGAGGGTCAGACTGAGGGAGCGCCGCACTGTCGGACTGTCAGTACTGATGGAGCACCGCACTGTCGGAGGGTCAATACTGAGGGAGCGCCGCACTGTCGGAGGATCAGTACTGAGGGAGCGCCGCACTGTCGGAGGGTCAGTGCTGATGGAGCGCCGCACTGTCGGAGGGTCAGTACTGAGGGAACGCCGCACTGTGGGAGGGTCAGTACTGAGGGAGCACCGCACTGTGGGAGGGTAAGTACTGAGGGAGCGCCGCACTGTGGGAGGGTCAGTGCTGAGGGAGTGCCACACTGTCGAGGGTCAGTACTGAGGGAGTGCCGCACTGTCGGAGGGTCAGTACTGAGAGAGCTCCACACAGTGGGAGGGTCAGTACTGAGGGAGTGCCGCACTGCGGGAGGGTCAGTACTGAGGGAGCGCCGCACTGTCGGAGGGTCAGTACTGAGGGAGCGCCGCACTGGGGGAGGGTCAGTACTGAGGGAGCACCGCACTGTGGGAGGGTCAGCACTGAGGGAGTGGCGCACTGTCGCAGGGTCAGTACTGAGGAGAGCCGCACTGTTGAAGGATCTGTACTGAGGGAGCGCCGCACTGTCAGAGGGTCAGTACTGAGGGAGCGCCGCACTGTGCGAGGGTCAGTACTGAGGGAGTGCTGCACTGTCAGAGGGTCAGTACTGAGGGAGTGCTGCACTGTCAGAGGGTCAGTACTGAGGGAGCGCCGCACTGTGGGAGGGTCAGTACTGAGGGGAGAGCCGCACTGTCGGAGGGTCAGTACTGAGGGAGTGCCGCACTGTGCGAGGGTCAGTACTGAGGGGAGTGCTGCACTGTCAGAGGGTCAGTACTGAGGGAGTGCTGCACTGTCAGAGGGTCAGTACTGAGGGAGCGCCGCACTGTGGGAGGGTCAGTACTGAGGGAGAGCCGCACTGTCGGAGGGTCAGTACTGAGGGAGTGCCGCACTGTCAGAGGGTCAGTACTGAGGGAGCATCGCACTGTCGGAGGGTCAGCACTGAGGGAGCGCCGCACTGTGCGAGGGTCAGTACTGAAGGAGCGCTGCACTGTGGGAGGGTCAGTACTGAGGGAAGTGCCGCACTGGGAGGGTCAGTGCTGAGGGAGTGCCGCACTGTGGGAGGGTCAGTACTGAGGGAGCGCCGCACTGTCAGAGGGTCAGTACTGAGGGAGCGCCGCACTGTCAGAGGGTCAGTACTGAGGGAGTGCTGCACTGTCAGAGGGTCAGTACTGAGGGAGCGCCGCACTGTGGGAGGGTCAGTGCTGAGGGAAGTGCCGCACTGTGGGAGGGTCCAGTACTGAGGGAGCGCCGCACTGTCAGAGGGTCAGTACTGAGGGAGCGCCGCACTGTGGGAGGGTCAGTACTGAGGGAGCGCCGCACTGTGGGAGGGTCAGTGCTGAGGGAGCGCCGCACTGTCGGAGGGTCGGTACTGTTTTGGGAGAATGGGATCAAAGGCTATGGGGAGAAAGCAGGATTAGGCTATTGAGTTGGATGATCAGCCATGATGGTGATGAATGGCGGAGCAGGCTCGAAGGGCCCAAAGCCGGTCGCCTCCTATTTTCTGTGAGGGAGACGCAGAGATGCTTCAGCCTGATTTGGACAGACTGAGTGGGCAAATGCATGGCAGATGCAGTATAATGTGGACGGAGGGCTGGTTTAGCTCAGCGGGCTAGACAGCTGGCTTGTGATGCAGAGCAAGACCAGCAGCGGGGGTTCAATTCCCGTACCGGCCTCCCCGAACAGGCGCCGCAATGTGGCGACTGGGGCTTTTCACCGTAACTTCCTACTTGTGACAATACAAGGTTATTATAATAAATGTATGTACATTGAGAGAGGCGGATACTCAGCGAGACCTTGGTGTCCTCGTGCATCAGTCGCTAAAAGTAAGCGTGCAGGTACAGCAGGCAGTAAAGAAGGCAAATGGTATGTTGGCCTTCATAGCGAGAGGATGTGAGTATCGGAATAGCCATGTTTTACTGCAGTTGTACAGGGCATTGGTGAGGCCACACCTGGGGTATTGTGGGCTGCTGTGGTCTCCTTATCTGAGCGAGATGTTCTTGCTGTGGAAGGAGTGCAGCGAAGGTTTACCAGACTGATTCCTGGGACGGCGGGACTGTCACAGAGGAGAGACTAAGTCGGTTTGTATTATATTCATTGGAGTTTAGAGGTGTGAGAGGGGATCTCATAGAAACTTATAAAATTCTAACAGGGTTAGACAGGGTAGATTCAGGATGGTCGCGATGTGGGGGGGGGGGGGGAGTCAGAACTGGGGACATAGTTGAGGATAAGGACGGAGGTGAGGAGAAACGTCTTCACCCAGAGAGTGGTGTATCGGTGGAATTCGTTGGCACAGAAAGTCGTTGAGGCCAAAATATCATCGTTAGGATTTGGATTTAGTTCTCGGGGCTAAATGGATCAGGGATGTGAGGGGAAGGCAGTATCAGGGCCATGATCGTGAATAGCAGAGCAGGCTCGAAGGGCCCGAACGGCCTCCTTCTGTTTTCTGTGTTTCTCCATGCGTGGTACCCGCTGAAGCCAGGACGGCTGCTCTGGCTTTGAGAGTAATTGGCTTTGTTCCTTTGATTATCTGAGGCCTGTTGTGGTCAATAAATGGCACTGCTGGGCGTGCGCCTGTGGCAGACGAGAGTGTCCAGGGCCAATCCTTGGGTGGGGGGTGGGGGGGGGGGGGGGGGGCTGCAAAGAGTTGAGACTCTTTGGCCGACTCTACCAACCGGTGCGTGATGGGTCGGGAGGCCTTGGCTGTGCAGTGGAGTGTCGGGCAGTGTGGTTTCAGCTAATGACCATGCGAGCCCCTTCGCCCCGCACACGATGGACGTGATTGGTAAAGTCAGCCCATCCCCAATTGCCCCTTGAGCCGATGGCGGGGGCGGCCCCCTGCCTTGAACCTCTGCAGTCCCACCGTGCTGTTGGGAGGGAGTTCCGAGATTCTGACCCCGGCCACGGTGAAGGAACGGCCGATATATTTCCGAGTCGGGGTGGCGAGCGGCTCGGAGGAGGAACTTGCAGGTGGGGGGTGTTCCCCATGTGTCTGCTGCCCCCCTCGTCCTTCTAGATGGTAGAGGTGGCGGGTTTGGAAGGTGCTGTCGAAGGATGCTGTCTTCATGGACTTCAGTAAGGTCTTTGACGAGGTCCCTGTTGTCAGACTGGTACAGAGGTGAAGTCGCCGTGGTGCATCTTGTAGACGGTGCACACGCCTGCCGCTGTGCCTCGAGGGGGTGGGGGGGGGGTGGAGGAGTGAATGTCGGTGGTTAGCGTGTCGATCGAGCGGGGCTGATTTGTCCTGGATGTGTCGAGCTTCTCGCGTGTTGTTGGGAGCCGCGCTCAATCCAGGCAAGTGGAGAGTCTCCCATCGCACTCCTGACTTGTGTCCTTGTAGATGTTAGACAAGCTTTGGGCCGAGTTACTCTCTGCCGGATTCCCAGCTTGTGTAGCCACAGGACGTGCTTTCTGGTAAATATTGCTGGATGTGGTTAGTGTTTACCTCGCACAGCCGATAAATAGGAGCTTGTTGTCAAACCAGTTGGTTTCGAGATTCTCCAAGCGTATTTTTTAACCACGGGGTATCTTGTGAATTTGCTCGTGTCTCACTAACCTGATCGGATTTTTCGAGGATGTGACGACTGACGAGGGTAGGGTAGTGGATGCTGTCTACATGGACTTCAGTAAGATCTTTGACTAAGGTCCCTCTTGGCAGGCTGGTTCAGAAGGTGAAGTCACACGGGATCAGGGGTGAGCTGGCAAGGTGGATACAGAACTGGCTAGGTCACAGAGGCAGAGAGTAGCAATGGAAGGATGCTTTTCTGATTGGAGGGCCTGTGACGAGTGGTGTTCCACAGGAAGGACAAATATGAATGCGGAATACAAGGGTTAACGGTAGAGTTCTTGGCAATGTGGAGGAGCAGAGAGATCTTGGGGTCTATGTTCATACGTCTTTGAAAGTTGCCACTCAAGTGGATAGAGCTGTGAGAAGGCCTATGGTTGTGCTCGCGTTCATTAACAGAGGATTGAATTTAAGAGCCGTGAGGTGATGATGCAGCTGTACAAAACTTTGTAAGGCCACATTTGGAGTACTGTGTACAGATCTGGTCGCCTCATTTTAGGAAGGATGTGGAAGCTTTGGAAAAGGTGCAAAGAAGATTTACCAGGATGTTGCCTGGAATGGAGAGTAGGTCTTACGAGGAAAGGTTGAGGGTGCTAGGCCTTTTCTCATTAGAACGGAGAAGGATGAGGGGCCGACTTGATAGAGGTTTATAAGATGATCAGGGGAATAGATAGAGTAGACAGTCAGAGACTTTTTCCCCGGGTGGAACAAACCATTACAAGGGGACATAAATTTAAGGTGAAAGGTGGAAGATATAGGGGGGATGTCAGAGGTAGGTTCTTTACCCAGAGAGTAGTGGGGGCATGGAATGCACTGCCTGTGGAAGTAGTTGAGTCGGAAACATTAGGGACCTTCAAGCAGCTATTGGATAGGTACATGGATTACGGTAAATGATATAGTGTAGATTTATTTGTTCTTAAGGGCAGCATGGTAGCATTGTGGATAGCACAATGCTTCACAGCTCCAGGGTCCCAGGTTCGATTCGGCTTGGGTCACTGTCTGTGCGGAGTCTGCACGTCCTCCCGTGTCTGCGTGGGTTTCCTCCGGGTGCTCCGGTTTTCCTCCCACAGTCCAAAGATGTGCGGGTTAGGTGAATTGGCCAATGATAAATTGCCCTTAATGTCCAAATTGCCCTTGGTGTTGGGTGGAGGTGTTGAGTTTGGGAGTAGGGTGCTCTTTCCAGGAACCGGTGCAGACTCAAAGGGCCGAATGGCCTCCTGCACTGATAATTCAATGATAATCTATGATTAATCTAGGACAAAGGTTCGGCACAACATCGTGGGCCGAAGGGCCTGTTCTGTGCTGTATTTTCTATGTTCTATGTTCTATGAATCAGTGCTGGGACCTTTGCTGTTTGTAGTATATATAAATGATTTGGAGGAAAATGTAACTGGTCTGATTCGTAAGTTTGCGGACGACACAAAGGTTGGTGGAATTGCGGATAGCGATGAGGACTGTCCGAGGATACAGCAGGATTTAGATTGTTTGGAGACCTGGGCGGAGAGATGGCAGATGGAGTTTATCCGGACAAATGTGAGGTAATGCATTTTGGAAGGTCTAATGCAGGTAGGGAATATACAGTGAATGGTAGAACCCTCAAGAGTATTGACAGTCAGAGATCTAGGTGTACAGGTCCACAGATCACTGAACGTGGCAACGCAGGTGGAGAAGGTAGTCAAGAAGGCATACGGGGAGGGTGGCGCAGTGGGTTAGCACGGCTGCCTCACAATGCAGAGGTCCCAGGCTCGATCCCGGCTCTGGGTCACTGTCCGTGTGGGAGTTTTGCACATTCTCCCCGTGTCTGCGTGGGTTTCGCCCCCACAACCCAAAGATGTGCAGGGTAGGTGGATTGGCCGCGCTAAATTGCCCCTTAATGGGAAAAAAATGAATTGGGTATTCTAATTTAGCCTTCATCGGTCGGGGCATTGAGTATAAGAATTGGCAAGTCATGTTGCAGCTGTATAGAACCTTAGGCCACACTTGGAGTATAGTGTTCAATACTGGTCGCCACACTACCAGAAGGATGTGGAGGCTTTAGAGAGGGTGCAGAAGAGATTTACCAGAATGTTGCCTGGTATGGAGGGCATTAGCTATGAGGAGCGGTTGAATAAACTCGGTTTGTTCTCACTGGAACGACGGAGGTTGAGGGGCGACCTGATAGAGGTATACAAAATTATGAGGGGCATAGACAGAGTGGATAGTCAGAAGCTTTTCCCCAGGGTAGAGGGGTCAATTACTAGGGGCAGAGGTTTAAGGTGCGAGGGGCAAAGTTTAGAGGAGATGTTGCGAAGGACGGTTTTTTCCCCACAGAATGCCTGGAACTCGCTGCCGGAGGAGGTGGTGGAAGCAGGGACGATAGTGACGTTTAAGGGGCACCTTGACAAATACATGAATAGGATGGGAATAGAGGGATACGGCCCCCGGAAGTGTGGACTATTTTAGATCAGACGGGCAGAATGGTTGGCACAGGCTTGGGCCGAAGGGCCTATTCCTGTGCTGTCCGTTTCTTTCTGGCTGTGAAGGGGGGAGGCCCAGTCCAGATTCTTCCTCCTGCCCGTCACTCTGTTGAAGCCATACGGCCCCTCGAGCTTGCCCTGTCACTCGATAAGGTGGCGGCCCGGCTGCTTGCGGCCTTGCCTCCGCTTCCATGCCAATCGCTCTCTCCCCCCGATCCAAAGCCCTGCCTGTAACTCGGCCCTGAATGTGTTCGGCCTGCGCCTCTCTCTCGCGTGGCAGCACTGCGATGTGTTCGCCGTGAAGCTGTCGCGAGTCCCCTGTGCCAGCCTCGCCGCGTTGGTCTACCCTTTCCAACGAGCGTTGACCACCTCGGCTGAGGTGCCGGCGACTGCTGACCCGATCCCTCCGGAGGAGCCGGGAGAGAGCAGACAATGGGGAGCAGAAGAGATTTCGTGTCACAGATTCTGTCGGTTCACGGGTCCCAAGTTGTGGACTTGATCTGTGTGTGTGTGTGTGTGTGTGTCACGGAAGGATTGCATAGCTTAAATTTTTCTCCTCATGAGGAATCTAGCCGAGTGAGTTCTTGGGCGGTGTGTGTTTTTTACTACGGGCAAGTAAAGCTGGTCGGATCACACTTTGGTCTTGATTTCCTAATCGGCGTTGCACCGACGAGACTGGGGCCATACGACCCATCGAGCCTGCCCTGCCACTCGAGTGAGGTGGCAGCCGATCTTCCTAACCCTGACCCCCCTGCCCTGTCCCTTGGCGGCCCTTAATATCTCGCTCTCGGCTGAACTGCTCGACGCTGGAGTGCCCAATGCCCTCAGTTTGGTTGGGGGGGGGGGTCGGGAATTCCAAAGATCGGCCACTCGCTGAGGGATTTGCCCTCCAGTTTGCACCAAAATGGCCGACACCCTCGCTCCAAAATGGCCGACACCCCCTCACCGAAATGGCCGGCACCCCCCTCACCGAAATGGCCGGCACCCCCCTCACCGAAATGGCCGGCACCCCCCTCACCGAAATGGCCGACACCCGTCTCCCTGAGGCTGGTGACCGGCCTCCAGACTCGGCGGCCAGCGGGGAAACAGCCGCGCACCACCGACCTGGCTAAAGCCTCCTCGGAATCTTGTGCAGGAGTGAACTACGTTTCTGAGTGCTGTGTTGAGCATTGGGAAAGGAGCTGTGAAGTTGCGGAGGCCAGGCAAATTAACACCGTTCTGGGCGGTTTAGGGTTGACATGCAGACACGTGGAGATCGTGCAATCTCCACACGCAGGCAGTCACTCCGAAGTGGGAATCGAGCCCGGGTCCCCGGCGCTGTGAGGCAGCGGTGCTGACCCTCTGAGCCGCTGCAGCCCCGTGTGGTGTAGGCACACCCACAGTGCTGTTAGGGAGGGAGTTCTGGGACTCCCACCCAGCGACAGTGAAGAAACGGCCGATATATTCCCGAGTCGGGGGTGGCGAGCGGCTCGGAGGGGGAACTTGCAGGTGGGGGGTGTTCCCCGTGTGTCTGCTGCCCCCCCTCGTCCTTCTAGACGGTAGAGGTGGCGGGTTTGGAAGGTGCTGTCGAAGACGAGTCGCCGCGGTGCGTCTTGTAGACGGTGCACACGGCTGCCGCTGTGCGTCGGGGGGGGGGGGGGGGGAGTGAATGTCGGCGGTTAGCGTGTCGATCGAGTGGGGCTGCTTTGTCCTGGATGGTGTCGAGCTTCTCGAGTGTCGGGGAGCCGCGCTCATCCAGGCAAGTGGAGAGTCTCCCATCGCACTCCTGACTTAGAACATAGAACATTGAAAAATACAGCACAGAACAGGCCCTTCGGCCCACGATGTTGTGGCCGAACCTTTGTCCTAGATTAATCGTAGATTATCATTGAATTCACAGTGCAGAAGGAGGCCACTCGGCCCCTTGAGTCTGCACCGGGGCTCTTGGAAAGAGCACCCTACCCAAACTCAACACTTCCACCCAACACCAAGGGCAATTTGGACATTAAGGGCAATTTATCATTGGCCAATTCACCTAACCCGCACATCTTTGGACTGTGGGAGGAAACCGGAGCACCCGGAGGAAACCCACGCAGACACGGGGAGGAGTGCAGACTCCTCACAGACAGTGACCCAAGCTGGAATCGAACCTGGGACCCTGGAGCTGTGAAGCATTGTGCTATCCACAATGCTACCGTGCTGCCCTTGAGAACAAATAAATCTACACTATATCATTTTACCGTAATCCATGTACCTATCCAATAGCTGCTTGAAGGTCCCTAATGTTTCCGACTCAACTACTTCCACAGTGCAGTGCATTCCATGCCCCCACTACTCTCTGGGTAAAGAACCTACCTCTGATATCCCTCCTATATCTTCCCACCTTTCACCTTAAATTTATGTCCCCTTGTAATGGTTTGTTCCACCCGTGGAAAAAGTCTCTGACTGTCTACTCTATCTATTCCCTGATCATCTTATAAACCTCTATCAAGTCGCCCCTCATCCTTCTCCGTTCTAATGAGAAAAGGCCTAGCACCCTCACCTTTCCTCGTAAAACCTACTCTCCATTCCAGGCAACATCCTGGTAAATCTTCTTTGCATCTTTTCAAAGCTTCCACATCCTTCCTAAAATGAGGCGACCAGAACTGTACACAGTACTCCAGATGTGGCCTTACCAAAGTTTTGTACAGCTGCATCATCACCTCACGGCTCTTAAATTCAATCCCTCTGTTAAGAACGCGAGCACACCATAGGCCTTCTTCACAGCTCTATCCACTTGAGTGGCAACTTTCAAAGATGTATGAACATAGACCCCAAGGTCTCTCTGCTCCTCCACAATGCCAAGAACTCTACGTTAACCCTGTATTCCGCATTCATATTTGTCCTTCCAAAATGGACAACCTCACACTTTTCAGGGTTAAACTCCATCTGCCACTTCTCAGCCCAGCTCTGCATCCTATCTATGTCTCTTTGCAGCCGACAACAGCCCTCCTTACTATCCACAACTCACCAATCTTCGTATCGTCTGCAAATTTACTGACCCACCCTTCAACTCCCTCATCCAAGTCATTAATGAAAATCACAAACCGCAGAGGACCCAGAACTGATCCCTGTGGTACACCACTGGTAACTGGGATCCAGGCTGAATATTTGCCATCCACCACCACTCTCTGACTTCTATCGGTTAGCCAGTTCGTTATCCAACTGGCCAAATTTCCCACTACCCCATGCCTCCTTACTTTCTGCATAAGCCTACCATGGGGAACTTTATCAAATGCCTTACTAAAATCTATGTACACTACATCCACTGCTTTACCTTCATCCACATGCTTGGTCACGTCCTCAAAGAATTCAATAAGATTTGTAAGCAAGACCTACCCCTCACAAATCCGCGCTGACTATCCCTAATCAAGCAGTGTCTTTCCAGATGCTCAGAAATCTTGTGTCCTTGTAGATGGTGGTCAGGCTTGGTGGGGGGGGGTCAGGAGGTGAGTTACTCTCCGCAGGATTCCCAGCCCTCTGACCCGTTCGGAAGTGGTGGGAGAGTTTGGAGTGTTTCACTTGAGTCCTGGTGGCAGGCCAGGCGCTAAACAGATGCGGGCCTTAATTGGCGGCTGTCTGGACGTGTTGACTTGCGTGGAGCTGTTCACGGCTGACGTTACTGTCGTGGTTTAATCTCGGCCCTTGCCGACATCAGCGGTGACGGCAGGCATGAAAGTATGCGGAGTAAGGACCTATCCCTGTAGCGTGCTGGTCGTACATGTTCTGTTTATCTTGGTGATTCCGGAGATTAAGATGGAATAAGTCAGCTCAAGTGCGGGTGTAGCTCAGCAATAACTGGAATGTCCTCGTTTTCCCCTCTGTCCATGTTCTGTTCAATTCCTCCACGCTTCTCTGTCCCCCCCCCCCCCCTCCATTTGGCTTCCCCCATCTTTTCCCGCCTCCCGAAATCCGCTCCCTCAACCATGCCCCCCCCCCCCCCTCCGGGGCCTGGGGATCTGCCTCCGCGGGGCGAGACGTCATGCCCGCCTGCCTTGCGCCACCCTCGCCCGCCCGCAGTGAACACCTCCCGCCACTTACCTGTGCCGTCGCACCATCCAGCCTCGCCCCTACCTCCACCTCCTCGCCTCCACCTCCCCTCCTCCCCCCCCCCCCCCCCCCCCCCCTCCCGAAGGAGCATCTCAATCCCGATGGTGTGGTCAAAATACCCACTGCCTCTGCACGTTACCTGTTTTCTGTGGGACACTCTGGGACCTCAAAGCCTCTTCGCCTGCCTTCCGATCTCTGCTGAGAGAGTTTCAGCGGCGTTGGACAGGCCGCGTTTGCCGACCTGGCCTCCAGGGGCAGGCGGCTGACAGTGGGGGGGGACCCCGGAGGGACAGGCATGGAGGAGCGTGGAGATCGCCTAGGCTCGCGTGGGAGGGGGGGGGGGGGGGGGGATGGAGGAGATTGTGTGAGGCGGGGGAGGTGGGCCAGGCCACGGAGGGAGAGTGAGCCACCTCTACATTTGCTTCTGTTCTCCCTGCAGGTTGGCGTCTTGTAAATACTGTTATTTGTATATACTGTAAATGATGACATCGGTGGGCGCCAGTCGAGCCCGGGGTAACTGGGACCAGGCACAGGCACAGAATCAGACACAGCAGAAGCAGCGACCACAGGTAACCATTTTTTTTCACAGTGGAGTGGTGCCGGGTACCACTAGAGTAGCTTGTGTGGCCTTTTAGCCTCCGATCCCGTCTCACTCTGGGCCTAGCCCGCCATTGCAGGAAGACCATGTTCCGTCACTGTGTTGCAGACTTTTAAAATGACCACTGATTTCGAGCTGATCCTCCCCCCCCCCGACCCAGAATGTACAAGCACGTTCCCACCGACCAACTTATCCGACGGAGCAATTGAGCTCTGACTGTCCCCGCACCTGCGAGTCCAAGTCTGTCGGTGGCCGAGCAGCGGAGTAATACTGGGCCAAGTGCCGAGGAATGGGATTGGGGTGGTTAAGTGGGTTGTGTTTGACACGGCGCACCGTCGGACCTTTTCTGTGCTGAAGGACCCGAAGACTCTGGCCGAGGGGGTGACCCGATCGAGGCCGTTAACATTCCTGAAGAGGGTTTCAAAGAGACGGTTTTTCATGCTCGACTTTCCATGTCCCATCGATTGTTTTCGGTTCCAGTAACCCTTTTTTTAACTCCTTTTCCGGAATAAATTAGTCTTTTGAAATGCCTGCCTCCTGTCTGTGTGACTAAGGGTTTTTGTTTTCTCTCTCGCTCTCTCTGGAGGCCACAGCGGAACAGATACGGATAGCGCAGATGATTTCAGACCACAATGACGCTGACTTTGAAGAGAAAGTGAAGCAGGTCAGTATTGCGCGCAAAGGAAATGCTCCGGGGGGTGGGGAGGGGGGGTGGCGGTGCCCGCCGGACACACAACACCGACCGGCGACTCCGAGCCGGTGTGTCCCAAGGGTCTTGCCCGACGGAGCAATTGAGCTCTGACTGTCCCCGGACCTGCGAGTCCAAGTCTGTCGGTGGCCGAGCAGCGGAATTATACACGGCCCTGCACCGTGGCCCCGGCAGGGGGGCTGGTCGGCAGGAGGCTGCCGGCACTCCCCTCGGATCAACTGTGAGCAGCTCCGACCCCACCAGGCAAGCCCCCCCCCTTGCACATGTGAGCGTCAAGAATGGGGGGGAGGGGGGGGGGGTTTATTCTCGACGCGGGATATCGAACACCTGGGGTTTTCTCCTTCCCCGACTGGGTCGCCACCTTCGTGGAGCCCACTGTTTCACGGTAACCGAGCCGATTGCAGGATGGGGGGGGGGGGGGGGTCGCCGAGGGAGATTCGGAGCCGGGGGGGGATTCACTCGTTACTCGGTTACCTGGAGCGACTGGAGACGCCGAGATTAGTCTTGTGGGGTAGAGAGAAAGAGGAGGATGAGGTAACGAGGCAACTGAATTGAGGTGCGCCAAATGCTGAGGGATTCTAATAAGAGATGCCTCACAGCGCCGGGGACCCGATTCGATTCCGGCCTTGGGGTGACTGTCTTGAGTGTGGAGTCTGCACGTTCTCCCCGTGTCTGCGTGGATTTCCTCCGGGTGCTCCGGTTTCCTCCCCAGTCCAAAGATGTGCGGGTTAGGTGGATTGGCCGTGCTAAATTGTCCCTTAGTGTCCAAAGATGTGCGGGTTAGGTGGATTGGCCGTGCTAAATTGTCCCCTTAGTGTCCAAAGATGTGCAGTTAGGTGGATTGGCCGTGCTAAATTGTCCCTTAGTGTCCAAAGATGTGTGGGTTAGGTGGATTGGCCGTGCTAAATTGCCCCTTAGTGTGCAAAGATGTGCAGGTTAGGTGGATTGGCCGTGCTAAATTGTCCCTTAGTGTCCAAAGATGTGCAGGTTAGGTGGATTGGCCGTGCTAAATTGTCCCTTAGTGTCCAAAGATGTGCAGGTTAGGTGGATTGGCCGTGCTAAATTGTCCCTTAGTGACCAAAGATGTGCAGGTTAGGTGGATTGGCCGTGCTAAATTGTCCCTTAGTGTCCAAAGATGTGCAGGTTAGGTGGATTGGCTGCGCTAAATTGTCCCTTAGTGTCCAAAGATGTGTGGGTTCGGTGGATTGGCCGTGCTAAATTGTCCTTAGTGTCCAAAGATGTGTGGGTTCGGTGGATTGGCCGTGCTAAATTGTCCCTTAGTGTCCAAAGATGTGCAGGTTAGGTGGATTGGCCGTGCTAAATTGTCCCTTAGTGACCAAAGATGTGTGGGTTATGTGGATGGGCCGTGCTAAATTGTCCCTTAGTGTCCAAAGATGTGCGGGTTCGGTGGATTGGCCGTGCTAAATTGTCCCTTAGCGTCCAAAGATGTGCCGATTAGGTGGATTGGCCGTGCTAAATTGCCCCTTAGTGTCCAAAGATGTGCAGGTTAGGTGAGGGTTATGGAGATAGGACTGGGCTCGGCTGGTGGGGGGGGGGGGGGGGGTTGCTCTTACAGAGGGTCGATGCACACCCGATGGGCCCGAATGGCCGCCTCCTGCGCCGTAGGGATTCTGTGGGTCTATCGGAAATGGATTGTTTTTCGCGAGCACGATACGAAACGTGCCAATTTGATAACTTTGAAGGGGGGGGGAGAGAGAGAGAGAGGGAGTGAGTGGATTGAATTTGAAGTCGGGACAGCACGAAGGCGATGGGCCGGATGGCCGCCTGCGCTGGAGCGGGTGACCGTCGGCAAATGAGAATCTCGATCCCCGCGGCGGTGTGGGTTTCCCCGCGCGGAATGAGGTGTTGACCTCGAGATTGTCGCCGCCGTTAACTCTTTTGGCGCCCACACTCGGGCTCCGGAGAGGGGGAGGGGGGGGGGGGGGGGAGAAGAGAAGGGGGGGATGAGGTTCATTCTGGGGCCGATTTAGCGCACTGGGCTAAATCGCTGGCTTTGAAAGCAGACCGAGGCAGGCCAGTTCAATTCCCGTACCAGCCTCCCGAACAGGCGGCGGAAATGTGGCGACGAGGGGCTTTTCGCAGTAACTTCATTTGAAGCCCACTTGTGACCGTGAGCGGGTTTCATTCGTGTGCCCTAACTCAGCGACTTCTGTTCCACAGCTGATTGACATTACAGGCAAGAACCAGGATGAATGCATGATTGCTTTGCATGACTGCAACGGCGACATCAACCGGGCCATCAATGTCCTTCTGGAAGGAAACCCTGACACGGTATTGTATTACGCCTTAACGCGGGGGGGGGGGGGGGGTACGCGACTCGGGGAATCGCCGACCCCCTCGTGTGTGTGTGTGTGTGCGCACGCGCGTTCTTTCGTTGAGTCTGCCAGCGCGCGCACACCAAACAGCCACCCAGTTTTAGGCTTGTGATAACCCTCCCGTGACCCGCGGGCATACCCCAATTGACTTCCCGGTGGAAGAGGAGCTCCCCCCCCCCCCCCCCCCCCCCCCCCCCCCCCCCCCCCGGGTGGTTGGAGGCCTATCAGCTGAGGCTGGTGGAGCTCGCCTCGCGAGAAGCTGGGACTGGCCTGAACGGTAACCCCCGTTTGGATCTGCAAGCTCCATTTGTCGTCGAATTGAACTTCTTTGGATTTGCCTCCTGAGGCCTTCCGCGAAGCCTTAGTTCTTGGGGAGGCGATGGGAAGTGGTAATGTCACAGGGACCCGGGATGGTGGGGTGGCTGGATCGATTGCTTGCAAGACGCTTTCCGGTTCACTAATGTCCCCTTTCGGGAGAGAAATCCTTACCCCGGTCTGGCCTACAGATGACTGCTGACCCTCGCCCAGCCCACAGCTGAGGTCGACTCTTAATTGCCCCTCTCAATGGCCTGAGCGAGGCGCTCAATTCAAGGGGGCAATTAGGGATGGTCAAACAGGCTGGGCCCTCCCCCAGCGACGCCCCCACATCCTCTGAAGGAATTGAAAAAAATAAAGTGGGCCGAGTCTCCTTGCCCTCTCCCTGGAGACCGATCCCCCTCATCCGCAGGGTTCACCCTGTTGAATTTCCGCACCCCCTTTTAGGCCCTTCCTTGGGTTAGAGGAATCTCCCTCTGGTGGGGGCGGGGGGGGGTGTTGATGGGGGCGTTGCCACCTTGCGATCGACCTTGGGGTCAGCCTGTGGGTGTGATTCTGTTTTTTGGTTTATTTATTTTCCTTTTTTGCGCAGGACTCCTGGGAAATGGTCGGCAGGAAAAAGAGTTTGGCGGGACCGAAGGAGACCGGCCTGGCGGAGGGAAGCGAGGAGAGCAAGGAAATGCGGGACAGAGACCGGGAGTTCAGCCGAAGGCGCGTGGGCGGAGGCAGGAGAGGAAGGGGAACGAGCCGGGGCAGGGAGTGTAAGTGTGGCGTCGGCGCGTGCGGAAGCTGCCCCCTCCCCCGCCCGCGCCCCACCACCTTGGCCCGCCGCGGAGACGCCCCTCCAGCCTGCGTCGGTATTTACACTCCGCGCGAGATCCATCCAGCGTCGTCTCCGCTTCCCTTGCCTTTTCATGTGCTTATCCAACCTCCCCCTTTTAAAACTTTGGAGTAATTAAGGAGCAGTTTAGCGCGGCCAATTCACCTACCCTGCACATCTTTTGGGTTGTGGGGGCGAAACCCACGCAGACACGGGGAGAATGTGCAAACTCCACACGGACAGTGACCCGGGGCCGGGATCGAACCTGGGACCCCGGCGCCGTGAGGCAGCAGTGCTAACCACTGCGCTGCCATGCTGCCCCCCCCTTTAACGCACCTCTGCTGCTCACCTCCACCGAGTGCCACGTCCTCCCCAAAGGAAGCCTCCCAAATTCCCAATTGGATTCGCGAGTGGCTGAGCGCCTGCGCGCCCGCACAAACGCACGCCGCCGCGGTTCGAATCCCACGCCAGTCCTCCGCATCCACCGTGACAAACCCGTCCGCATCGCATGGGCTCTGCCGCAGCAGAGAAAGGCCGGCTACGCGTTCCGGCGGCACGACGCTCCGCCGTCACGCCGATCGCTATGTTGCCAGAGGTACCACTACGCCCTTGCCTCTGGTTGGCCAGATGGACATCAAGGAACGATCTTGAATTTATATAGCGCCTCTCCCGATCCAGCCGCCAACTAAATATTTCCCACGTGGGGGGGGGGGGGGGGGGGGGGGGCGCACGGTGGTGCAGTGGTCAGCACTGCTGCCTCACGGCGCCGGGGACCCAGGTTCGATCCCGGCCCCGGGGCACTGCCTGTGTGGAGTTTGCACATTCTCCCCGTGTCTGCGTGGGTCTCGCCCTCCACACAACCCAAAGATGCGCATTGACCGCGCTAAATTGCCCCGTCGTTGGAAATGGAAAGAATACTCTAAATCTATTTTAAAAATAAATGGACAAATATTCCCGGAGTGTCGGACAGATGGAGCCACCAAGCGGAAGAGGGCCGAACCCATCACGGCCTTCCCTCCAATTTCCCGCCCCCACCCATATCCCCGGGCCACCTTGTCGACTTTGAAACAAAACCCATCTAGCTCTGCTTTGAATGCAACCCACGGCCTCCGCCACTCTCTTGGGGTGGGGGGGGGGGGGAGATTAACCTCCGTCTTCAATGGGAGACCCCCCCCCCTCATTTTGAAACGTGCCCCCCTTCTCGTTCTAGGTCTCCCCACCTCCCACGAGGGGTGGGGGGGGGCGGTAGGGGGGAAGACATCCTCTCTGCGTCCACCCTAATCCAGACACCAAGGGTGTAATGCTCTAGGGTCCCGGCTTCGAATCCCACCGGGGCAGACGATGACATTTGAATTCAATATAAATCTGGAATTCGGCGATGAGCATTGCCGATTTGTGATTTTAAACCCACCTGGTTCACTGATGTCCTTCACGGGGAGGGGAAATCTGCTGCCCTTACCCCGGTCTGGCCTACATGGGACTCCAGACCCCACACACCGATGGAAAGAACTGATGTTCTTTCATCAGCACGGCGCAGCACGGTAGCATGGTGGATAGCACAATTGCTTCACAGCTCCAGGGTCCCAGGTTCGATTCCGGCTTGGGTCACTGTCTGTGCGGAGTCTGCACATCCTCCCCCGTGTGTGCGTGGCTTTCCTCCGGGTGCTCCGGTTTCCTCCCACAGTCCAAAGATGTGCAGGTTAGGTGGATTGGCCAGGATAAATTGCCCTTAGTTACCAAAATTGCCTTAGTGTTGGGTGGGGTTACTGGGTTATGGGGATAGGGTGGAGGTGTTGACCTTGGGTAGGGTGCTCTTTCCAAGAGCCGGTGCAGACTCGATGGGCCAAATGGCCTCCTTCTGCCCTGTAAATTCTATGATAATCTATGATGTGTTATGTACTCTGGGATAACACGGGCTGCAACTAGAGGCAGCTTGAACCAAAAGATACTCCAGACCTTGAAGTTCGTTCAGTCTGATTTATTGAACCAGTAGCACAGTTCTCTTGAGTTTGACTCTCTGCTAACCGAAGTGTGGTTACTCTGTCTGACTGAACCAGACTAGCTCTTAGCCACGTGCTGGAGGTGTGATACTGTACCTACACCCTGACTCACTCTGTAGATGTTCATCAGTGGAAAGAGGCGGAGTGCGAGTGCCTCGTGCCTTTTATAGTGAGATACCACCCCTGAGTGTCCTGCCTGCTCATTGGACATGTCCTGTTCGCTGTATTTATAAGCTGCCTGTCGGTATATCATTATCTGCATATCAGGGCAAGGAATAGGCCCTTCGGCCCTCCAAGCCTGCGCTGACCAACCTCCTGTATCCTTCTATACCCCGTCGGTTCATTTGCCTAGCCAGATAACTTTTTTTTTAATAAATATTTTATTGAAAATTTTTGGTCAACCAACACAGTACATTGTGCATCCTTTACACAACATTATAACAATACAGATAACAATGACCTTTTTTATATAAACAAAAAACAAAAAATAAATAAATATTAAATAACAAAAATGAAAACTAGCCCTAATTGGCAACTGCCTTGTCACAGGCTACACCCCCCCCCCCCAAATCCTGGGCCGCTGCTGCTGCCTTCTTTTTTCCCCCATCTATCTTTCCGCAAGATATTCGACGAACGGTTGCCACCGCCTGGTGAACCCTTGAGCCGACCCCCTTAGGACGAACTTAATCCGCTCTAGCTTTATGAACCCCGCCATGTCATTTATCCAGGTCTCCACCCCTGGGGGCTTAGCTTCTTTCCACATTAGCAATATCCTGCGCCGGGCTACTAGGGACGCAAAGGCCAAAACATCGGCCTCTCTCGCCTCCTGCACTCCCGGCTCTTGTGCAACCCCAAATATAGCCAACCCCCAGCTTGGTTCGACCCGGACTCCTACTACTTTCGAAAGCACCTTTGTCACCCCCATCCAAAACCCCTGTAGTGCCGGGCATGACCAAAACATATGGGTATGATTCGCTGGGCTTCTCGAGCACCTCGCACACCTATCCTCCACCCCAAAAAATTTACTGAGCCGTGTTCCAGTCATATGTGCCCTGTGTAATACCTTAAACTGAATCAGGCTTAGCCTGGCACACGAGGACGACGAGTTTACCCTGTTTAGGGCATCTGCCCACAGCCCCTCCTCGATCTCCTCCCCTAGCTCTTCTTCCCATTTCCCTTTTAGTTCATCCACCATAGTCTCCCCTTCGTCCCTCATTTCCCTATATATATCCGACACCTTACCATCCCCCACCCATTTCTTTGAGATGACTCTGTCCTGCACCTCTTGTGTCGGGAGCTGCGGGAATTCCCTCACCTGTTGCCTCGCAAAAGCCCTCAATTGCATGTACCTGAATGCATTCCCTTGGGGCAACCCATATTTCTCGGTCAGCGCTCCCAGACTTGCGAACTTCCCGTCCACAAATAGATCTTTCAGTTGCGTTATTCCTGCTCTTTGCCACATTCCATATCCCCCATCCATTCCCCCCGGGGCAAACCTATGGTTGTTTCTTATCGGGGACCCCCCCAATGCTCCGGTCTTTCCCCTATGTCGTCTCCACTGTCCCCAAATCTTCAGTGTAGCTACCACCACCGGGCTCGTGGTGTAGTTCCTCGGTGAGAACGGCAATGGGGCTGTCACCATAGCCTGCAGGCTGGTCCCCCTACAGGACGCCCTCTCTAATCTCTTCCACGCCGCTCCTTCCTCCTCTCCCATCCACTTACTCACCATTGAAATATTAGCGGCAGTCACAATGTTGGGGGTATACTACAGGCCTCCCAACAGCCAGCGGGAGATAGAGGAGCAGATAGGTAGACAGATTTTGGAAAAGAGTAAAAACAACAGGGTTGTGGTGATGGGAGACTTCAACTTCCCCAATATTGACTGGGACTCACTTAGTGCCAGGGGCTTAGACGGGGCGGAGTTTGTAAGGAGCATCCAGGAGGGCTTCTTAAAACAATATGTAGACAGTCCAACTAGGGAAGGGGCGGTACTGGACCTGGTATTGGGGAATGAGCCCGGCCAGGTGGTAGATGTTTCAGTAGGGGAGCATTTCGGTAACAGTGACCACAATTCAGTAAGTTTTAAAGTACTGGTGGACAAGGATAAGAGTGGTCCGAGGATGAATGTGCTAAATTGGGGGAAGGCTAATTATGACAATATTAGGTGGGAACTGAAGAACATAGATTGGGGGCGGATGTTTGAGGGCAAATCAACATCTGACATGTGGGAGGCTTTCAAGTGTCAGTTGAAGGGAATACAGGACAGGCATGTTCCTGTGAGGAAGAAAGATAAATACGGCAATTTTCGGGAACCTTGGATGACGAGTGATATTGTAGGCCTCGTCAAAAAGAAAAAGGAGGCATTTGTCAGGGCTAAAAGGCTGGGAACAGACGAAGCCTGTGTGGCATATAAGGAAAGTAGGAAGGAACTTAAGCAAGGAGTCAGGAGGGCTAGAAGGGGTCATGAAAAGTCATTGGCAAATAGGGTTAAGGAAAATCCCAAGGCTTTTTACACGTACATAAAAAGCAAGAGGGTAGCCAGGGAAAGGGTTGGCCCACTGAAGGATAGGCAAGGGAATCTATGTGTGGAGCCAGAGGAAATGGGCGAGGTACTAAATGAATACTTTGCATCAGTATTCACCAAAGAGAAGGAATTGGTAGATGTTGAGTCTGGAGAAGGGGGTGTAGACAGCCTGGGTCACATTGTGATCCAAAAAGACGAGGTGTTGGGTGTCTTAAAAAATATTAAGGTAGATAAGTCCCCAGGGCCTGATGGGATCTACCCCAGAATACTGAAGGAGGCTGGAGAGGAAATTGCTGAGGCCTTGACAGAAATCTTTGGATCCTCGCTGTCTTCAGGGGATGTCCCGGAGGACTGGAGAATAGCCAATGTTGTTCCTCTGTTTAAGAAGGGTAGCAAGGATAATCCCGGGAACTACAGGCCGGTGAGCCTTACTTCAGTGGTAGGGAAATTACTGGAGAGAATTCTTCGAGACAGGATCTACTCCCATTTGGAAGCAAATGGACGTATTAGTGAGAGGCAGCACGGTTTTGTGAAGGGGAGGTCGTGTCTCACTAACTTGATAGAGTTTTTCGAGGAGGTCACTAAGATGATTGATGCAGGTAGGGCAGTGGATGTTGTCTACATGGACTTCAGTAAGGCCTTTGACAAGGTCCCTCATGGTAGACTAGTACAAAAGGTGAAGTCACACGGGATCAGGGGTGAGCTGGCAAGGTGGATTCAGAACTGGCTAGGCCATAGAAGGCAGAGGGTAGCAATGGAGGGATGCTTTTCTAATTGGAGGGCTGTGACCAGTGGTGTTCCACAGGGATCAGTGCTGGGACCTTTGCTGTTTGTAGTATATATAAATGATTTGGAGGAAAATGTAACTGGTCTGATTAGTAAGTTTGCAGACGACACAATGGTTGGTGGAATTGCGGATAGCGATGAGGACTGTCAGAGGATACAGCAGGATTTAGATTGTTTGGAGACTTGGGCGGAGAGATGGCAGATGGAGTTTAATCCGGACAAATGTGAGGTAATGCATTTTGGAAGGTCTAATACAGGTAGGGAATATACAGTGAATGGTAGAACCCTCGAGTATTGACAGTCAGAGAGATCTTGGTGTACAGGTCCACAGGTCACTGAAAGGGGCAACACAGGTGGAGAAGGTAGTCAAGAAGGCATACGGCATGCTTGCCTTCATTGGCCGGGGCATTGAGTATAAGAATTGGCAAGTCATGTTGCAGCTGTGTAGAACCTTAGTTAGGCCACACTTGGAGTCTAGTGTTCAATTCTGGACGCCACACTACCAGAAGGATGTGGAGGCTTTAGAGAGGGTGCAGAAGAGATTTACCAGGATGTTGCCTGGTATGGAGGGCATTAGCTATGAGGAGCGGTTGAATAAACTCGGTTTGTTCTCACTGGAACGACGGGTGCCTGGAACTCGCTACCGGAGGAGGTAGTGGAAGCAGGGACGATAGGGACATTTAAGGGGCATCTTGACAAATATATGAATAGGATGGGAATAGAAGGATACGGACCCAGGAAGTGTAGAAGATTGTAGTTTAGTCGGGCAGTATGGTCGGCGCGGGCTTGGAGGGCCGAAGGGCCTGTTCCTGTGCTGTACATTTCTTTGTTCTTTGTTTGTTCTTTGACCACCATCTTAACCGCCTGCACCCTCCCTGCCATTGACAGTGCTACCATATCCCATCTCTTGAAATCTTCCTCCATCTGTTCCACCAACCGCGTTAAATTTAGCCTGTGCAATGTGCCCCAATTCTTAGCTATCTGGATCCCCAGGTAACGAAAGTCTCTTGTTACCTTCCTCAACGGTAGGTCTTCTATTTCTCTGCTCTGCTCCCCTGGATGCACCACAAACAGCTCACTCTTCCCCATGTTCAATTTATACCCTGAAAAATCCCCAAACTCCCCAAGTATCCGCATTATTTCTGGCATCCCCTCCGCCGGATCTGCCACATATAGTAGCAAATCATCCGCATATGAAGATACCCGGTGTTCTTCTCCTCCCCTAAGTATTCCCCTCCATCTCTTGGAACCTCTCAGCGCTATCGCCAGGGGCTCAATCGCCAGTGCAAACAGTAATGGGGACAGAGGACATCCCTGCCTTGTCCCTCTATGGAGCCGAAAATATGCCGATCCCCGTCCATTCGTGACCACACTCTCCACTGGGGCCCTATACAATAGCTGCACCCATCTAACATACCCCTCTCCAAAACCAAATCTCCTCAACACCTCCCACAAATAATCCCATTCCACTCTATCAAATGCTTTCTCGGCATCCATCGCCACTACTATCTCCGTTTCCCCCTCTGGTGGGGCCATCATCATTACCCCTAACAACCTCCGTATATTCGTGTTCAGCTGTCTCCCCTTCACAAACCCAGTTTGGTCCTCGTGAACCACCCCCGGGACACATTCCTCTATTCTCATTGCCATTACCTTGGCCAGGACCTTGGCATCCACATTTAGGAGGGAAATTGGTCTGTAGGACCCGCATTGTAGCGGGTCCTTTTCCTGCTTTAAGAGAAGCGATATCGTTGCTTCAGACATAGTCGGGGGCAGTTGTCCCCTTTCCTTTGCCTCGTTAAAGGTCCTCGTCAGTACCGGGGCGAACAAGTCCAAATATTTTCTGTAAAATTCAACTGGGAATCCGTCCGGTCCCGGGGCCTTTCCCGTCTGCATGTTCCTAATTCCTTTCACCACTTCTTCTACCTTGATCTGTGCTCCCAGTCCCACCCTTTCCTGCTCTTTCACCTTGGGAATTTCCAGCCGATCCAAAAAGTCCATCATTCTCTCCCTCCCATCCGGGGGTTGAGCTTCATATAATTTTTTATAAAATGTCTTGAACACTTCATTCACTCTCTCCGCTCCCCGCTCCATCTCTCCTTCCTCATCCCTCACTCCCCCTATTTCCCTCGCTGCTCCCCTTTTCCTCAATTGGTGTGCCAGCAATCTGCTCGCCTTCTCCCCATATTCATATTGTACACCCTGCGCCTTCCTCCATTGTGCCTCTGCAGTGCCTGTAGTCAGCAAGTCAAATTCCACATGCAGCCTTTGCCTTTCCCTGTACAATCCCTCCTCCGGTGCTTCCGCATATTGTCTGTCCACCCTCAAAAGTTCTTGCAGCAACCGCTCCCGTTCCTTACTCTCCTGCTTCCCTTTATGTGCCCTTATTGATATCAGCTCCCCCCTAACCACCGCCTTCAACGCCTCCCAGACCACTCCCACCTGAACCTCCCCATTGTCATTGAGTTCCAAGTACTTTTCAATACATCCCCTCACCCTTAGGCACACCCCCTCATCCGCCATTAGTCCCATGTCCATTCTCCAGGGTGGGCGCCCTCCTGTTTCCTCCCCTATCTCCAAGTCTACCCAGTGTGGGGCATGATCCGAAATGGCTATAGCCGTATATTCCGTTCCCCTCACCTTCGGGATCAATGCCCTACCCAACACAAAAAAGTCTATGCGCGAATAGACTTTATGGACATAGGAGAAAAACGAGAACTCCTTACTCCTAGGTCTACTGAATCTCCACGGGTCCACACCTCTCATCTGCTCCATAAAATCCTTAAGCACCTTGGCTGCTGCCGGCCTCCTACCAGTCCTGGACTTCGACCTATCCAGCCCTGGTTCCAACACCGTGTTAAAGTCTCCCCCCATTATCAGCTTTCCCGTCTCTAGGTCCGGGATGTGTCCTAGCATTCGCCTCATAAAGTTGGCATCATCCCAGTTCGGGGCATACACGTTTACCAAAACCACCATCTCTCCCTGTAATTTGCCACTCACCATCACGTATCTGCCCCCGTTATCCGCCACTATAGTCTTTGCCTCGAACATTACCCGCTTCCCCACTAATATAGCCACCCCCCTGTTTTTTGCATCCAGCCCCGAATGGAACACCTGCCCCACCCATCCTTTGCGCAGCCTAACCTGGTCTATCAGTTTCAGGTGCGTTTCCTGTAACATAACCACATCTGCTTGAAGTTTCTTAAGGTGTGCGAGTACTCGTGCCCTCTTTATCGGCCCGTTGAGCCCTCTCACGTTCCACGTGATCAGCCGAGTTGGGGGGCTTCCCCCCCCCCCCCCTTGCCGGTTAGCCATCATCTTTTTCCAGCTTCTCACCCAGTTCCCACGCAGCTGTATCTCCCCCAGGCGGTGCCCCCCCCGCCCATCCTCTCCCGTACCCACTCCCCCCTTTCCCCAGCAGCAGCAACCCAGTAATTCCCCCCTCCCACCCCCCCCCCCCGCTAGCGTAATTACTCCCCCCATGTTGCTCCCAGAAGTCAGCAAACTCTGGCTGACCTCGGCTTCCCCCCGTGACCACGGCTCGCACCGTGCGACGCCCCTCCTTCCTGCTTCTCTATTCCCGCCATAATTATCATAGCGCGGGAACCAAGCCCGCGCTTCTCCCTCGGCCCCGCCTCCCATGGCCAACGCCCCATCTCCTCTCCCTCCCCACCTCCCCCCATCACCACCTGTGGGAGAAAGAAAAGTTACCATACCGCAGGATTAGAACATAAAACCCCTCTTCGCCCCCCACATTCGCTCCACCACTTTGTCCAAACCTTCTTTTTCATAATCCACTCATTCCAGTTTTTCTTCTACAATAAAAGTCCACGCTTCATCCGCCGTCTCAAAGTAGTGGTGCCTCCCTTGATATGTGACCCACAGTCTTGCCGGTTGCAGCATTCCAAATTTTATCTTCCTTTTATGAAGTACCGCCTTGGCCCGATTAAAGCTCGCCCTCCTTCTCGCCACCTCCGCACTCCAGTCTTGATAAACGCGGATCACCGCGTTCTCCCATTTACTGCACCGAGTTTTCTTCGCCCATCTAAGGACCATTTCTCTATCCTTAAAACGGAGGAATCTCACCACTATGCTCTGGGAGTTTCTCCTGCTCTCGATCCTCGCACCATAACTCGGTACGCTCCTTCCACCTCCAACGGACCCGTCGGGGCCTCCGCTCCCATTAACGAGTGCAGCATCGTGCTCACATATGCCCCGACGTCCGCCCCCTCCACACCTTCAGGAAGGCCAAGAATCCTCAGGTTGTTCCTCCTTGCGTTGTTTTCCAGTGCCTCCAACCTCTCCACACATCGTTTCTGATGTGCCTCCTGTATCTCCGACTTCACCACCAGGCCCTGTATATCGTTCTCATTCTCGGCTGCTTTCGCCTTCACGACCCGAAGCTCCTGCTCCTGGGTCTTTTGTTCCTCCTTTAGCCCTTCGATCGCCTGTAGTATCGGGGCCAACAACTCTTTCTTCATTTCCTTTTTTATCTCCTCCACGCAGCATTTCAAGAACTCTTGTTGTTCAGGGCCCCATATGAAACTGCCACCTTCCGACGCCATCTTGGTTTCTGCTTGCCTTCCTTGCCGCTGTTCTAAAGGATCCGCTGCAATCCGGCCACTTTCCCCTCCTTTTTCCATCCGTGTCCAGGGGGAACACCCTTCTGGTTTACCGCACGGTGTTTTTAGCCGTTAAAATTGCCGTTGGGGCTCCTATCGAGAGCCCAAAAGTCCGTTCCTCCGGGAGCTGCTGAAACGTGCGACTCAGCTGGTCATCGCCGCACCCGGAAGTCCAGCCAGATAACTCTTAAAGGTCACTAACGTATCTGCCTCAACTACCTCACTTGGCAGCGCATTCCAGGCCACCACCACCCTCTGTGCGCAAAACCTCCCCCGCACGTCTCCACTGAACCTATCCCCCCTCACCTCAAGCTTGTGCCCACTTGTTTCATAGATTCATAGAACTTACAGTGCAGAAGGAGGCCATTCGACCCATCGAGTCTGCACCGGCTCTTGGAAAGATCACCCTACCCCATCCCAACCCCTCCACCCTATCCCCATAACCCAGTTACCCCACTCAACCAACACTAAGGGCAATCTTGGACACTAAGGACAATTTAGCGCGGCCAATCCCCCTAACCTGCACATCTTTGGACTGTGGGAGGAAACCGGAGCACCCGGAGGAAACCCACGCGCACACGGGGAGGACGTGCAGACTCCGCACAGACGGTGACCCAGCCGGGAATCGAACCTGAGACCCTGGAGCTGTGAAGCAATTGCGCTAACCACTGTGCTACCGTGCTGCCCCAACTTGTAATTGTCATTTCCGCCCTGGGGAAAAGGCCTCCAACTGTTCACCCTATCTATACCCCTCATAATTCTACAAACGTCTATCAGGTCGCCCCTCAGCCCCCGTCTCACTAGGGAGAACAATCCCAGTTTATTCAATCTCTCCTCATAGCTAATACCCTCCATGCCAGGCAACATCCTGGTAAACCTTTTCAGCACTCTCTCCAAAGCCTCAATGTCCTTCTGGTAGTGCAGTGACCAGAATTGCGCACAGTATTCCAAATGTGGCCTCACCAACGTTCTATATAACTTACATAATTTTCGAGCTTTTATACTCGATATCCCGTCCTACGAAGGCAAGCATGCCACGTGCTACCTTTACCACCATTTCCACCTGCGCTGCCATTTTTAAGTGTTATGGGCCAGGGTTTAGAGAGAACCCCAAAGTGTGTCATGGAGTTCCCCTGATCCACAACTTTTACTGGATTGTGGTCTGGGGAGCACACAGCTCACTCTACAGGTGTGGGACAGCAGAAATGGAAAAGTATTTTTTAAATGCCAGCACGGTAGCATAGTGGTTAGCACAATTGCTTCACAGCTCCAGGGTCCTGGGTTCGATTCCCGGCTTGGGTCAATGACTGTGCGGAGTCTGCACGTCCTCCCCGTGTGTGCGTGGGTTTCCTCCGGGTGCTCCGGTTTCCTCCCACAGTCCAAAGATGTGCAGGTTAGGTGGTTTGGCCAATGATAAATTGCCCTTCGTGTCCAAAAGTGCCCTTAGTGTTGGGTGGGGTTACTGGGTTATGGGGAATAGGGTGGAAGTGTGGGTTTGGGTAGGGTGCTCTTTCCAAGAGCCGGTGCAGACTCAATGGGCCGAATGGCCTCCTGCACTAAATTCTATATATAAATAAAAGCAAAACAATGTTTATTCTATGAACTCAAGTTAACCTTTTTCAAACATAGTGAACATCTTAGCAACCATCAATTCAAATACACCCCCCAAAGAATACAACACTAAGTAATGCTTAATAACTTCCCAAACAACATCCAGAAGACAGAATAAACACCTTTCAACAGAAGCACATTAGGTTTACATTCACTACTGAGAACATTTATAATTCTGAATTCACCAAATTATCCAGAGATAGTCTTTTGATGGCAGAGAGAACAGCAGTGCACCTGCTCTGTCTGGCTTCAGCTCCAACACTGAAAACGAAACTAAAACACACCCTGCAGCAAACGGCCTTAAACAAAAGTAAAAAGCTGACAGAGAGCCCAGCTCCACCCACTCTCTGACATCACTGCAGTAGTAAACACCCATTTCTTAAAGGTACTCTCACATGACATAAGGATCTGTGGACCTGCACGCCCAGATCTCTGTGCCTCTATGCTCCTGACAGTTCTGCCATTTATTTTATAGCTCCCACCTGAATTGGATGTACCAAAATGCATCACCTCGCAATAACTCTTAACCCCCCCCCCCCCCACCCCGGCAACAAATTTTTAAAAATCCCTCCCTCGGAATTTTATTTGTTTCAGTAAGCTCGCCTCCCGAGCTTCTCTAATCCCAACGGGTACAGGCCCCAACCTGTCCTAATCAGATAAACACACCCCCCCCCCCCCCCCAAACGTCATCCCAGGAATCGTCCCTTCTCCGATCTGCTCCTGACGCCAGTGTATCCCTCCTTTTAAAGAAGGAGACGTTTTTAATTTTTCTGTTGCCGGCTCGCAGCCGTTGATAATTCAATTGGTTCTCCCTGATTCTCAGTCCGGGGCCAAGAGAACGGATTGGACGGAGCAAAGAGCAGCGGGACCTTCGGCAGGGCCTCCGAGCGAGGCAGGCGGGGGCGTGGCCGAGGCAGAGGTAAGCAGCTTTCGGGCGTGCCGTTCGTCGTGGGAGTGTCCCTTTCAGAAATGTTTTGTCTTAGCACATGGCTTCAGTGATGCCGTTGTGTGGGCGGAGCTGGGCTGTGGCACTGAGTTTTTTTAACTTTCGTTTTCCCCATTTGGAAGACTAGATTCCGACAGAGCAGTCTTGTCCTCTCTCTCTCTCTCTCTCCCTCTGCATTTTAAGAGGTGTTTCCACATTACTTGATAACTTGAAAAGAAATAATTGTTTTCTGGACGAAATTCAAAGCTGCTGTTTTGGGGAGGACACGAGGGGGCATCCAAACCAGGTCCTGAGTGCCATGTGCGGGGCCACACCTTTGAAAGGGGTTTGCTGGTTTATGGGATCTTGTTATTAAATTGGAACAGTTAAGGGGGAAATTTATTAAGGGTTATATATACAGTGCTGTGGCTGTGTGGGGTATTTACGTTTGTAGTTCTTAAAAATGCTTACTGTGAGGGTTTATAAAAATGTTAACTAAATTCGTACACCCCCCCCCCCCCCCCCCCCCCTCCCCACCCGACTAATCGAGCCTGTAGCTTTGTGATTACATCACTGGATTATTGCTCCAGGGGCCCCGGTTAATTCTCCAGAGACAAGAGTTCAAATCCCAGCCGGGAAGGACAGCTGGGGTGAAACGGTCGCCTCAACATTCGCGACACTACCATTGATTGGCGTGTTTATAAATAAAAGGCCATCTAGGTTGGTGGGGGAGATACTCGGTGGACAGGAGGTATGCGGAGTCCCCCCGAGGAGGGGCTCCTAAAGGCGCGCCGGGGCCTGCAGGCGGAATTTGACTTTCTTACCACGGGGAAAGCCAGCGTCTCAGTTGAGGAAGTTACAAGGATCAGTGTACAAGTATGGGGAGAAGGCAAGTAGGATGCTGGCGCACCAACTACGGAAGAGAGAGGCGGCCAGGGAAATTGGGGACGGGGGGGTGGGGGGGGGGGGGTAACACGGTCCTGAGCTCGGAAAGGATCAATGAGGTCTTCAAGGATTTCGAGGGGAGGGAAGGGATGAAGCAATTCTTGGATCAACTGAGGTTTCTGAAGGTGGAGGAGGAGCTAGTTGAGGGATTAGGGACGCCGATTGAGTTGGAGGAGTTGGTTAAAGGTTTGGAGGGTATGCAGTCGGGCAAGGCCCCGGGACCGGACGGATATCCTGTAGAATTCTATGGGAAATTCTCAGAGCTGTTGAGCCCGCTATTGTTGAGGACCTTCAACAAGGCTAAGGAAAGGGGAACCCTTCCCCCGACGATGTCGCAGGCCTTGATCTCGCTCACCCTTAAACGAGATAAGGACCCGCTGCAATGTGGCTCCTACAGGCCGATATCGCTCCTTAATGTAGACGCCAAACTGTTGGCCAAGATCCTGGCCACTAGAATTGAGGACTGTGTCCCGGGGGTGATTAATGAGGACCAGGCGGGGTTTGTCAAGGGCAGGCAGCTGAACACGAATGTACGGAGGCTCCTGAACGTGATCATGATGCCCTCGGAGGGAGGGGATGCAGAGGCGGTGGCTGCAATGGATGCGGAAAAAGCCTTCGATTGTGTGGAGTGGAGTACCTGTGGGAAGTGTTAGGCAGATTTGGATTTGGCGAGGAATTCGTAGGGTGGGTCAAATTACTGTATCAGGCCCCCGTTGCGAGTGTGTCCACGAACCGACTGCGGTCGGAGTACTTTAGGCTGCATCGAGGAACGAGGCAGGGGTGCCCCCCCTGCTGTTTGCCCTGGCGATCGAGCCGTTGGCCATGGCGCTGAGGATGTCTAGAAACTGGAGGGGCTGGTTCGGGGAGGGGGAGGAGCATCGTGTCTCACTGTACGCGGATGACCTCCTGTATATTTCAGATCCGGTGGAGGGGATGGGGTAGGTCATGCAGATCCTAAAAGATTTCGTGGATTTCTCGGGGTATAAGTTGAATGTCGGGAAAAGCGAGCTTTTTGCGATCCATGCACGGGGCCAGGAAAAGAGACTGGGAGAGCTCCCGCTCAAGATGGTGGAGAGGAGCTTTCGCTACTTGGGCATACGGGTGGCTAAGAGTTGGGATGCCCTGCACAAGCTCAACCTAACACGGCTAGTGGATCAGATGGAGGGGGACTTTAAGAGGTGGGACATGCTCCCGTTTTCCCTGGCGGGCAGGGTGCGGTCCGTGAACGATGACGGTCCCGCCCAGCTTCTTGATCGTCTTCCAATGCCTTCCCATCCTCATCCCCAAGCCCTTCTTCAAGCGGGTGAACAGGATTATCACGGGAGTTGGGTGGGCAAACAAGACCGCGAGTTAAAAGACTGTTCTTAGAGCGTAGTTGGGGGGGCGGGGGGGGGGGGAAAGAGAGAGAGAGAGAGGGGGGGGCTGGCGCTGCCGAACCTCTGCAGCTATTATTGGGCAGCTATTATTATTCGTAAATGGATAGTAGAGGGGGGGGGGTGGTGGTGGAGGCGGCGTCTTGCAGGGATACAAACAACAGCAACAAAATCGCTTATTGTCACAAGTAGGCTTCAAATTAAGTTACTGTGAAAAGCCCCTAGTCGCCACATTCCGGCGCCTGTTCGGGGAGGCTGGTACGGGATTTGAACCGTGCTGCTGGCCTGCCTTGGTCTGCTTTCAAAGCCAGCGATTTAGCCCAGTGTGCTAAACCAGCCCCAGGATACTAGCTTGGGGGCATTGATAACGGCACCACTGCCGCTCTCCGCCGGCACGGTACACCACAAGCCCGGTGGTGATGGCGACACTGAGGATCTGGGGGCAGTGGAGAAGGCACAGGGGGGGCCTGTGTCACTCCCCCAAGTGTGGAGACTTGGGTCAGTGACATGGCTGGGTTTCTTAGTTTGGAGAAGATAAAGTTTGCCTTGCGAGGGTCTGTGCAGGGGTTCTCCAGGTGGTGGCAACCGTTCAGTAAAATCTAGAATAAAAACAAGTTTTTTTTTTTAAAAGACCACCTGGTTCACTTTATATTGTCATGGGAGTGTCCCTTTTGTTATGGGCCAGGATTTAGAGAACCCCAAAGTGTATCATGGAGTTCACCTGACCCACAACTTTTGCTAGATTGTGGTGCGGGGAGCGCACGGCCCACTCTCCAGGTGTGGGACAGCAGAAATGGACAAGTATTTTTAAAGCAAAACAATGTTTATTCTATGAACTCAAGTTAACCTTTTTAAAACATAGTGAACATCTTAGCAACCATCAATTCAAATACAACCCCCAAAGACTACAACACTAAGTAATCCTTTAAGCTTTCCTTTTAACATCCATACGACTTAAAACACCTTTCAACAGAGGCACATCAGGTTAAAGTCACTGCTGAGAACATGTAGAATTCTGAATTCACCAAATGATCAAGAGATAGTCTTTTGATGGCAGAGAGAACAGCAGTACACCTGCTCTCTGGCTTCAGCTCCCACACTGAAAACAAAACTACCCCTGCAGCCTGCTCAAAAACAAAAGTAAAAAGCTGAGATACAGCCCAGCTCCATCCGCTCTCTGACATCACTGCAGTAGTGAACACTCATTTCTTAAAGGTATTCTCGCTACCGATATTTATATACACACCCATTTATAAACACCCATTTCTTAAAAGGTACTCTCACATGACACTTTAAGAAACGGTTTTGTCTTATCACATGGCTTCAGTGATGTCATTGTGGGGGTGGAGCTGGGCTTTGGCTCTTGAGTTTTTTCTTTCGTTTTGCACATTTGGCTGCTGGTTTGGTTAAAAAGGGGTTTTTGGTTTGTGGGATCTTGTTACTGAATTGGAACAGTTAAGGGGGGATTTATTAAG